>NW_019416425.1:497413-768342 GCF_000390285.2 Anoplophora glabripennis | reverse complement strand
TTTTTTTTGACGTTTATTGACAAATGTTAAAACTATCGTTACCATGACATAGTTCACATTGTTGGAGGAGGCGAAACACCAAAACGGTTATACCACGTCGTCAAGAGTATAATCGCTTATCAATACATAGTAACTACGTAAAATTTGTAATTGCTATTGGCTAAATTTCTAATGAATTTTATAATCCTTACTATTTTGTCACCATATATCCAATATGTCATTACTTGTATTTTAACTTAACTTTTCTATTAGATTTTATAATTAAAAACTCTTACTTCAATTTCTACCTGTTACAATATATTTATTATGCTTGTGACAAATGATAAATAATAATTGAATTGATTTCTTCTATTGATAACACCGATTATGATTGGGTACAACTTGTGGAAATTAGCTAAGAGAAGAAATTTCTAGAACCTAGTGAGGGGAATAAGCCATGTCCACATTTTTCAAATTTAAAAATTCGCATTGCCAAGTACATATCATTGGCAAGAGGACTTATTGGTCTATCAGATTGTGATTTTGGTTGCTTCGTTGGCGTTCGTTCATTTGAAATAGATTGTCAAATTTATACAATTAATCATTTTCGGCAATTGCTTCTTTTGTTTTTAGTCGAGTTCAACAGCTACGGCGACTTCGCGTTACTATTCAATAAAAGAGACCTGGTGGGCGATACGACGTTCTTTTACAACATGACAATGCGCAACCACATATCGGCAATTTGACCAAAACGGTCATTTGAGACTTTTTTGTTGAACTAGAAAATTCTGCCTCACCCGCCTTACTCTCCCGATCTCGCGCCTTCTGATTTGAACTTCTTCCGTTCTTTGTCAAATTCCTTACGCACTGTTTGTATTAACAACAACGATAATGGGTTAAGCGGTTCATTGGATGAGTTTCTCGAGTTAAAACCGGAGGATTTCTACAGAAGTGGTATTGAGAAACTATTGATAGTACAGCTCTACAAAAAAAGGTTCTATACCAGAGACATGAGTATCTACATAGATCCTGTGTATTTTTTTTATTCTGAATCCGAATCCGCAGCCTAAAAACTTATCAATCAGGACATTTTTTAGTAAAATGCTAAAATTTCCCCCAAAATAGGGTGAAATAATGAGGGTAGGGTAAAGTGGATACGTCTATAAAAAAGTGCAAGTAAAAACGCTGTTAGCGGACAGCAAGTGATGGTTTTACTATTATTCTCTGTTTTTGCCACCAATAATACATATATAATTTAGTTTATCAAATAACATTTGTCAGGCTAACTTTAACCTGTTTCAGTTTACTAAGAATGATATTCACACATCTATTTCAAAGCAGAAAAAATAAATTAAATTCAGAGATGATCAAATTCTTAGATTTCTAATAAAAAACTGTTTGATAGTTCTAATAGCACCACTGCTTTATTTATTTAATTTTATAACCTCTTCAATTGCTTGTCCTAAAAAATGGAAAGTAAAAAGTATCCCGTATACTTAAAAGTGATAATCCTGTCAATTCGAAAAATTATTGCCCTGGAGCAATTTTATCCAACCTCGCAGCATTGGAGCTCTCTTCGAGAGAATTGCCGTAGACGTCGCTGTCGTCGGACCGTTTTTTTTTTCAGAAAAAATCGGAAAATCGTTATCTCCTACTTCAGTTAAACGACCAGAAGTATATTCCATTACCAATCAAGACATAGTGACGATAGCAAAAGTTCTCGTTGAAAACGTAGGTATTCTGCAGATTCGGCACTCTAAGAGAACTGCATTCGGATCAAAGGCGAAATTTTTAATCAGGTGTGTTTCAAAGGATTTGCCAGTTGATGAATATTAAATAGACGGGAACAACGCCCCTGCATTAATAATCTGACAGTATGGTAGATAGATTTAAGCGGGCCCTGGAAAATTGCCTAAGAATAGTTGTCAATGAATACCAAACCGACCGAAATCGACATGTGACTCTTTTTCTATTGGCCTATCGATCAACAGTCCCTGAGACCGTTGTTTGGAAGAACACCATCCTGCGTAGTCTTCAGCAGAGAATTGAGGCTGCTCTTCTACATTGTTTGTGGCCATGTGGAAGATCGAATTGATACACCGGAAGACTTCCCAACCGACAGAAAATGAAATTCGAAAGCGATAGGCTGACAACCCGGTACGATGTTAGAGCCAACATCAATAGGCAGGGGATCTAACATGACTGTACAACACAGTAAGAAAGGAAAATCTCCAAGGCTCGAGAACTCCTGGTGATGAAGAGGATCAACAACGTAGTCTACAGGATGCAGAGAAGACCTAGAGGGAAAATGAAAGTCGTTCACTTGTATCGTTTGGCCAAATGCTGAGCACCCATCGAAGGGGCTTTTGCTAATCGGGACGATCATCTGTAGGAGCGAGGTAGTGTAGAGAAGTCTAACTAGTGTGCTTTGTTCACACATCTCTTTACTTATTAGTTTAATGATTCTAGAATGTTCTTATAAAAATAGAGGTTGTTCTATACCAAGGATCGGCAACTGGCGGACCGCGGTCCAGATCCGGACCGCGGAAGGTAAAATACTGGACCGCCAAAAATTTTTTGAAAATATAAATTACTCACATAAATTATTTAAAAAATATTTAAAAAATGTATTTATTTACGTTTGTCTGCCACCCTTATCATTTTTTCTAGTATTTTACAATTGTGACTGATTTGAGTTCTTAATGCAAATGAAAATAAAAAATTAGTAAGAAATATGAATTTTTTTCTGGACCTCGTTACAAAATTTCAAAAGTATCCGGACCCCACCTAAAATTACTTGCCGACCCCTGTTCTATACTGTTCTTAGGAATCTATGAAAATTCCAAGTAACAAAGAAAAATATGTAAACGGCCGGGCCAATGTGTGGAGAGAGTTTTTCATAGGTTGTGTTACATTTTTTTATTGTAAAGTGTCAAAGTTGTCGAAGATTGTAAGCTATTGTGTATTAAATTGTACTAAATAAAGGAAATTTTCAAATTTTTAAGGTCAAACGGCTTTAAATGAATCTGGAAATTTTTAGTTGCAATTGCAATATTATCGAAAAACTGAAGTTCGCAAGAAGGATTTTCATTTAGATATTATAAAAAATAGAAATATTAGTTCGGGTTGCGGACTGCGAACATTAACGCACACCGTATATATCCCAAAGAAGCTTCGTGGTTACGACAGCCTCGCGTGAGGTTCCCAAAATTTTTAAATTAAAGGAGGGATTCCACATGCCCGAACGGCACACAGAAAAGTTTTTTTAAATAAATACTTCCACCCGTGCACTGGGCGACGTATCGTATAAACTGTTTAAAGGCAGACGATGGGCGATGACGATGACAATGCTCCTTCAATTTCCGCGTCACTCGTTCCCTCACGACGTAGTTTACTCACGTGTTGGCCCTCCTCATTGCCATGACAACCGCCGTAAACAACGCTACGAAGAGAAGCGGAATACAGACTGATTTCGATCTGCGTCACTTTCTGATAGTATACGTTGTATGTTGAAGTTGATGTTCGTGTTTAACGAAGGCAATGTTTTTTTAGAAGGCGTTCACCGCGGAACTATTCTGTTTATTTCTGCGTATAAAAAAAAACAAAGTCAATTTCAATATATAATTATACCTAAATTATAAAATGTATATAAAATTAAAAATTTTAAATTGCACCACCTAACGGAAATTTTAGGTATAGCGGTGCGTCACTTGCGTCACCTGGCGAGCCGCCACTATATTATCTATAGACATATCTTCATAAATTGTCTATATTTACAATATTATTCAGATGTTTTGTAGGTCTGCAATATGCAGCATCAATTTTCTACAGTTATTTTTATTGATCTTCGACTGTGATTCTATAGGTTCACCGTCAACTCCTGAGATGGCTCAATGTTTGCGGTATTAGTTGAAAAAACATCGATTATAGTTAGATCATTAACCTGAATGTTTCGACAGTGAACATACCATTATATAAAAAGAAACAGATACGCTTGATACATTTTCGCAGAATTAACAATGAATGGTTGAAGAAAAGCCATATTTTAATGGATTTTCAACTCCGCGGCCAAAGAGCTCAGACGCTGAACTTTTCACTTTGGCAACTTTTCTGTAATGTGTACGTATCTCATTAGATGTTATTTATAAGTGTTCTCTTGAGTCGAGAAGCGATTTCCAAGTTTATCCAGCATTTAGTAAGGCGTTAATATTTTACTTCTTAAAAGTTACAGCGATATCAGTTTTCTTGGTTGTGTTGTTAAAGTACTGGAGAAATATTACGCAATAAACCGATTTTACTGTTTAACTTTTCATATAACTTTAAAATCCATGGCTATAATTTTATTTTTTTAGTGAATTTTTATTTAAATTGTGCCTAGTGTGATCTATAGTATATAAGTAAAAAAAATTAACAAGTATTTGATAATTTTAAGAGAAGAGGAACTCCTGCGTTAATAAATCATGCCTAGTCTAAGTCAATGAAAAGTTATTGTTATTAAAAATTATACATTTATTAAATCATATGTTAAACAGACGCAAAAAAGTTTAAAATGTTTTAAATATATCAGAAATAGTTTTAAACAATTCTGAAGGAATGAATCATAAGCTCTGGGAATTTAATTATTATTTGGAGTTCAGAAACATTTTCTCCTTAAATATCTTACTCGATACCTTTTTCTTTTGGGATTGTTTTGAATTAATAACTTATCAGCAAGTGTAACAAGTATTTTAATCCAGATATGCCTGAATTATTTTTTTTTTCGAAAATTAAAATGAAAACTAAATAATATGTTTAATTTTAGATTCTGTATTACATAAAAAACCTTTAAAAAAATTTTTGTACACTGATTTTCTTAAAAAGTACCGTCCTTTTAAAAGGGCAGTATTTAGGCATAAACCACTAAAAAATATATTTTATATTTTGTAACAAACATTTTCAAATAGCATATAACAAAAAAAACCTACATTCCTATTATTATGGTATATTACAAAACAATCTACATCCAACGAGCTAGGCCTTGCTCGCCTTCTTCCACTGTTTTGGTAATTTTCTAGTAAAGTATCAACTATCATTGTCCATCGAAAATTTAAATGATCCACTTTGCCTCCTTGGAGTGTAGGTAACTGCCAGGCATTTTATTCAGCAATATCAAGACAATACATAATAATTGAAAGATACCATATTTTTTTCCCTCTAATCGCCGTATTTTTGTCCAATCGCAGTCGCGCTATCTACATCTTGATCAACATCTGTACCTCTAGTCACAACTTCTGCTGGTCCCAAGAGCTGAGAACCGGGCAAGTTATTTATGTTCAAGTACTTCTCATCTCCAGAATCTTCGTCTGTCAAATCATCACCTGAGTTTATGGGAGGCAACAAAGTAATATTTATTTTCGAAGGTAAAAAGTAATCATCTTCCAAACTTCGCAAAAAATCATTTAACATGAGACCCCTGAAATAGAAGTACATTATATTATTAGTGTCTATTGTCCTTTTAAAAGGACTAAATGCATAGGTTTTTAACATCCTAGCCTCAACTTTTCAAATAAAATGAAAAGTCTGAACCTTTTATCAAACAAAAACACCTATAACAATTAAATTTAGCAGATAATACTTAGCCCACTAGTTCTAAATCAATAGGTTGCGACATTTTTTAAAAATCACAAACTTACACAAGCAATATCTTACTTATGTAACAAAGTTAAGACTAAACTGGCTCTTAAAACACGTGCCTTGGGATATTCTGAAATCAGACCAGCAATAACATCTCTGATCGGGAAACTTTAAGACTCTGTACACCGATTTAAAAAAGTGCCTGTGAAATGCCCATTCAGGGGCACGTGTCTAGGTTAAGATGTTTTCGAAATCTAATAAGACGTTTAAAAGAGAGATCAAAAAAATATTTTTTGTCATACCTAAATGTTATTAGGTCCGACTCATCTCCGTCTGTAAGGTTAAAAAAAAAAATGTTTAAATGAATTTGTTTTTAGCAGATTCTATATTGATGTAAAAACCTTCTTCAAATTCAAAGTAATCTCAGTGGCAAACAATTAGATAATTCCAGTATCAAAACTTCTGGGTAATGATGACATAAAATAATATGATGCGGAAAATACTAGTATTTTCATTTACTCGGTGGCAGTGTTTGAATAGAAATTGTTCATATAATAACTAACTTCTTTGTTCAAGGAAAAATGTTTAGTGTATCCTTACAACCAACCTTTTTCACTGTTTACTGCATAAATCTATCAACCTTAACGGGTGGTCATCGTTGACACTGAAAACATTAATACTAATTATATTTGTCCATGTTACATATTACTCTTCACATACAATGATCAGTTGTCATTCCATTCGTTGTATGCATATGATGCTACCATTATTATTCATCAACAGATATATATTTTGTTTTCAGAGAGGAATGCCTTTTTAAAGGTACTTATACATGATGTTTAGAAACTCAAAGAAGTTCTTTGAGTGGTAAACAAATGACGACAAAACTGAATCTGAAAAATAAAAAAACTGTTTTACCTGTATGAAAAACATTTTCAGAACTTTGATAATCTGATTATTCAGTATTTCCTGAGCAACGTTATTGTCTATCGGAATAATAGTAAAGCAGGGACAAATTGACGTTGAGAATTATTTTAATTTTCTAAAACGGATTTTTGTCAAGGAACAAAAAAAAAGAAAAAAGGAAACAAAATCAGGAATAATTCAATAATAGGGTCAGTGGTAAGAAAAGATGTAAGTTGATAATCGCATGATCAACTAATATTTTAATTTTGATGTTTAGAAGTTCACTATAAATTTTGTGTCCCTTTAATGCATTTTTGTCATGTAATAATTGCGGTAAACATTTACGGTCACTGAAATATGCTTAGGTACCATTTAAAAAGTTTTTCTAATTTCCTTAGCACCCCGTATATTTTGTCCTTAAATATCTTACTCGATATCTTTCTCTTTTGAGACTTCTTTGATAAATAAATAACTTATAAGCATGTAACAATAAGTATTTTAGGCCATTTTCAGAATCTTATTGACACTGTTTTTAGATTTTGATCAGAATTTTATTTAAGTAATACCATAATGCATCCTGTTTTATATACAGAATGAATACAAGATGTTTCATGACGCAGAGTATGACGACAAGAAAATATCGAAAAGTTTATTAAAAACGTGTTAGTAGAATTTGTTCGTTAATTCAATATTCGAAAAAATCAAATGCATGATTTTTACCATCTGAAATAATACATATTCCAATTAACCGTTCTTAAATTTTTAAATTTTATCTTGAAGAGTCTGTTGGTCGTTAGCGGTGTTATTATTATAGATTATAACTTCGTCACCTTTTATGTTTGAATTCGTATCCTTTAATGCTATTAAATCGATGATATTAAAGTGTCTTAAATATTTTGTGTGCTTCTACATACCTCAAAACTGATCTAGGTACCAAAAACATTCTACTATGATTACATCTTGGCTAAATTTCAGTAAACGTAGTAATTGCTTAAAAGAAGCAATAATGGAAAAAGCATAAATAGTAATGTCAATGAATTGAGACAAATATTATTTACTTCCCTGACAGAAAAACCAGACAAAGTAGTACATTGCCTCTTTTGGAGAGTGGAGTAAGTTCAATTTAGTTCAAAACGAACTATAATAGGTATAACATAAATTTTCTTAGTTGTTTCTGTATGGTAACTGGTACATTTTCTCAAGGTTGCCCTTGTCACATAGAATATGACATTTGCTAAGTAAAATATTGTTAAGATATTATTAATTTGTTATGAAAATATTAATTTTGTGAAATTTGTGTCATATTGAGTGTTGCGTTGTTTTGGTTTTGTTTCTGTAATTTTTTTTTTCTTTTTGATTAACTGTAAATTGTTTAATACAAACATTTCTTTTGTTTTACCTTGTATATTATTTTTTTTATCCCTTGCTAGCTGTTACTCAGATGTTTGTTTTATATAAGATCTCAGGAGTCGGTTCTGTATCATTAATACATAAACTTGTTCAATGCAGCACGCCAGAAAATAGAATTTTTAACTTTTTATACAATATTTATTTTAAATTATTTAATCGGATTATATGAAAACAAAATTTCAACTTTTTGACTCTAGATTAGGAATGGCTTCTTTATAAACTAAATTTTTATGTTGAACAATAATAAAGAATATTTTATTTTTCTACCTTTTCTATCCTACTACCGTTTATACAATACAAGGACTGGGCTTTTCTTAAAAATATACTCTATTTGAATTTTTAATTTATACTATCTTAGCCACTCGCCCGTGTATTATGTCTTGCCTATCGTAAATTATATAAACTTTTAACTATTTCAGTCTGACGTTCTTAAAATTAAAATGGCTGTCCCTTTTAGATCTTTGTGTGAGGTCATCCAATTTTGGAGTTTTTAAAGCTAGATTTTAAATTGCTTGTATTTAATTTTGTTCAGCTAAGTCCTGATTTATCCTTTTTCTAAGGTATAATGCATTAATACTGTATTATTTGTAGGTTATAGCTATGAATTTATATTCTAGTGCACTTTATTTTTCTATTTTAGGTACCTGTTAGCTACTATTTGCTTCTTTCCTTGTTGGAAGCGATGAAGATGTCCTTTGTACCATTTATGGGGCCTCTCTTTACCTCTCTTTTTTACTGGTTACGGAACTTTTTCTTCACTGACCAATTTTCTTTTCTGGATTTTGAGGACAAGCAATTTTCGATGTTACTAGTAAGTTTAATTTACTTCCTGACAGTTTTCCTTGAATTTAATTTAAATTTTGTTGGAGCTGCTTCTCCTTTCTAGCTTTTTGCCAAAAACCAAGCCGTAACTAATCAATAAATTTTTGTTTTTCCTGCTTCTAGAAATTTCTAGTCTTCATTTTCATTTAAGGTCCCTTCACATAAATTCCAGTCTTTGGATGTCCCTTTTTCACAACACTTTTCACTGCACTTCTTATAACTAATACATTTGTTACAATGTCCTTTTATTTTTAACATATAAATCTCTTACTATTTATTAAAATATTCCTTATTTTATGTTCTTTTTCTAGGTTATCTTCTGGTACTTGTAACGCCAACTTTAGTTTTGACATTTGATAAAAAATTTCATATATGACTTCAGTTCATTTAAGATATCTTCTCTACAGATACTCGTCTACCTAAAATATGAACATCAGATTCATCTATGGATATTGCGCTTTTATTTGATATATGTCACTCTGGGTTTAAATTCTGTTTTCTCACTGTACTGGGTGTTAACAAGTGTCGATGTCATGCATTCTTTTGAAAAATTATTTTATACTTGTGAATTAAATTTAAAATTATTAATTTTTATACTATGTGATATTCTTTAATTGATACTTATTTTTATTCAGAGTCTTTATATTAACAATTTTATACTACTTTATTGTTTGCTATATTAATAATTAAATTTTTATTTATGATCCAAAGTTCGGTCAGGTAACTTTTCATTCATGATTCTTTGTGTGCCTTTCCAATTCGTTACAATATATATATAAATATTATATATATATAATCTATTATAGGCTTAGGTATGTACAATACATGATCCGCTGAAATAAGTAAATTAATAAGAAGAATTCATGTATAATTAGTTAATTTAGTGTTTTAGTTAAGAGTTATACATTTATTTCTTATTAATGCAGATGAAATGTCTGCATTTTGATATTAAATGTGGTATCCTGAATCCGGACACGTCTATCAATTTTACGTTGCGTTCAAAAATACTTACCTAATTTGTGGATAATGGTGAAATAAATATCTCGGTTCAAGAAAGAAAAATGTCACTTTAGTGAGAAAATCCTTATCTTTGCATATATGAACAGAAGAAATTAGTTTCCATCTATATCCATTTGAATATTCGTTTTGCTTCTTCACTAAAGAAAAATATGCTTACACTGGAACCGTTTTAAGATTGCCATTACGTTACGAGTGTGTCCTAATATTAAGTCGTTGCAGACGTGATTTATTATGTTAAATGCGCCAAAAAGAGATACAACACATACATGTCTTCATAGTCTCAATCTATCACAGACAATCGTTGCAATGTTTTATGTGTATTAGAGTGAAGGAAAATGGATGACGTTTGTTGGGATCAGATTTAGACTGTAATTTGACTACCGCAGTTGAAACAAAACAGAGATATTCAAATTAAAAATTTGACAGTTTTTTTATCGCTTCTAAGTACTAACTGTTGTTTATATTTTCTGAGCGTTGAAATATCGATTTTTGGTACATTTTCGTAATCAGTAATATCAGATTAAAATTTTGGAGATATCCAGATTTGGGAATTGTCAAGATGACATTTCAACTATATGAAAACAGTGACTAATTTGACTAGGATATTTCGTCTTAGTTCATACGAATATTGCTTGTGACGCAATGGAGAAGATACATCGGTTTTAGTGTATATCTCATTTTTAACAGTTAGGTATATTTCTTTGCAAACATGCCTTTAAAAGTCGAGCTAGAAAAATCTTATTATTTCATATACATTGAACCCACTATTTTTATTATAAGTTTATTACCATCGTATGTATTTTGTCATATAATATAATATTTTCAACAAAAAAATAATATATTTGATTTAGTTAAATATAAATAACAGAAGACCTAATTATAAGATACCTTTGAAATCAGATATTTGTACCAAATTATTATCTCTTGGTATTAAAGCATATTTTTTGTAACTTACATGCACTAAACATATTCATCATAATATATTTTATGAGGAAAATAATTTTTCTACCCATAAAGGAAAATGTTTTTTCTACGAAGAGAAAAACAGTTTTGACAGTTACAAATACCACACTCTACAAATCCGAGTAAATACGTGAGTCAGTTGCAGATAATAAATTTTCGTGTCAAAAACATCTCAAGGCGAAATTATGTGATATCATTATTGAACACGGTCAGCTGTTGATATTGATGTTAGTTATCGTTCGCCCAACAAACTCCTAATGCTGTGGTGGGGTGTCATTCATACTTTACTTGCAAGAGAAACCTATGTTACAATAACCATTAAAAATCTAGCATAAATTAGACTCATGAATGTAGAACTTTGAGGACATAATTTAATATACAGGGTGTTTCTGTTATAAATGCGTTCCATCATAGGGGTAATGGAGGACATGGAAATAGTCAATATTCATTAAGCAAGTTATGGTCCAAAGTGTCATGTGTTTCAGAAAATTAATCAAGAATTATTACGCGAAAGTTAGGCCGACAGTGCATCACTCCACTGAATCGACTGACAAACTATTTACAATGTAATGCAATGTGGTTATTTGCATGGCTAAGGCGCGGATGAGTCTTATTTGGTCTCGTCGATTGTAGATTGATTTACGCTGCTTTATTTCAAATCAAGGATTAGGGCTTGCCATTTGCATGCAAAATCGTTAACCCCAAAGACAACCACCGAATACCATAACAGTGCAAAACCCTATTCAAAGACTATGGAACATAATAGAGTCAAACGCACAAGAATAACGCCTCTTAAAAAGGAAAGGAGACATTTTACACCTTGTCAAGGAAAACCCGAACCCTTATCATCAGTTATACAAACAGTATTCTTCACAGACGAATTCTGGTTTACAAGAATACTTAATTTTCATTTCATTCACTATTGGTGTGATGTTAATTCTCTTACTCTTAGTTCTCGATGACAACTTATTTGGGCCAATTGAGTAACTTCGATTGTTAAATGGGACCGCGTATCCCTTCTTTTGATATTCAACAGCGTATTTTTGCTGGAACCAATGAAATTAAATTGATACTTGATATGATGGCGCATTTTTTTTGTTTTTCATTTATTTTGCCTCCTCATTACTTTTTTTATATGTACCTAACTATTTTATTATTATTTGTTAAAAATAAGGTAATATTTTTTGCATGTAGTCTGTTTCTAGTTTTAAGTAAAACAGTGCATGTTCTAAACATATAAAGGTGACTTAAAGAACGTATTTTTATGATATTCATATAGTTTTGTTGATATTTCAAAGCACAATACAAGTCGGTCAGCATTACATTAAAATGTGTAAGAAAAAGGTCATTCAAGAACTTCCCCAACTTATTCATATTAATGAAAGTTAAATAAACAATATCCATGTACCAATATCTATTATATTTACCATCTTGTATCTTAAAAGCAAATGATTTGCAGAACTACGTGAATCTTTGTTCTTCTTCTTTATTACAAAATCGCCTGGAAGTTTGTCGATGAAATATTTCAAAATCCTAATAATAGAGTGCAAGAAAAGAATATACCTTAGTATGCACTGAGTTATTATATATAAGTAACTGTAGTGGATCTTGTTTAGTTCTAGTGTGATTTGCGAACTGTATCTACCATAGCGCGAAACATTTTCTTGACGGAAGTGCAAGATTACGTCGTTGCAGAGCCATTAACTGGAGCCGTTAGCGCAACGGAGCGAATAACTTTGGAGGACACCTTCCACCTTCTTGAGTCTTCAGTGGTTGATTCCGGTTTATTATTATTTTTTAAATATCTGAAATAAACCACTGATCATAAGTCGAGCAGGGATACTTAGGTAACAAGTAAATAAATATAGTGAATCAATTGCGTGTGTTTTAGAGTTGATAGCAATATCTAAGGAACCTAAACCTCATTCTATACAGGGTGAGACGGGAGAACCAAATTCCAGGAATGGATTCTACTTGTCTAAATAATAAGAAAAAACTTGAATGCAGTTATGAGATTTTCATTTGTTTTCCAGCTGTGACGAATATTTCAATAAAAAATATTGATATTCTATTAATCATAGCATTATTTGATTAAATGTTCAAAAATTTCATCATTGATCTCTAAAAAGCTTTTCTGATTGCTGGAAACCTCTCGTTTAAATGTAGCGTGACTGGAGCAGCGAAATGTGCATGTAGTACATTCGCATTCTCATGTTTATAGGAACATCCTCTAGTAGTACTTGTAATTCATTTTGTAAAAAAATTAAGTAGTGGCTTCCTATGAGACAATTCTCCAGAATCAAAGGGCCAATTAAATAACTCTATCAATCATGCCACAACCCTCGAACATTTGCTCCATCTTGTCTGCCCTAACCTTTTACACACTTTTTCTAATATACATCTAAATTCAACGTAAGAAATAACTACAAGGAGTTAACAAAATAGGCAACAATAGTGTCTCGTAAGAAATAACAACAAAGAATCAATAAAATAAAAGAAGAGGTAGTAGGTAGTTTCCACCCCTTAGACGAGCACTGGCAAAGCAGTTGGGGCTGTTCTCCTCAGTGCACTGCGACCATTGTGCAATTAAAACAAGAAAAAATTGATCTCCCACATCTTCCTCCACCCCATTCAGCAGAGGGTAGTTTTCATCCAGGGGTTGGCTCTTTGTCTGTGTTCACTCTTCACCATGTCTCCTTTGCATTCTCAACAGCTTGTACATAAACTAGACGCAGATCTATGTCCGGATGGGTATAGAAGTAAAAGGGGTACCAACCCCTTCGGGGGCAGTTCTTGGCGGTAATAGATGAGAGCACGAGGGAGGCAAAATACCTACCCGTTCATCCTCCTTTTCGTAATGACATTAATATTCATAACTTTACTTCTATTTAAGGGATGTTTTTGACTCTACACACAAATTTAAGGGGTATACGATTTTTTTGAACCTCGGATTCGGATTCAACGTCAAAAATTCATAGGAATACCATGGTCAGTCATCCAGATCACGACTTCTTTTTTTGTGGGGCCGTTATTATTGATCCATGGTC
This sequence comes from Anoplophora glabripennis, assembly GCF_000390285.2. Lineage (NCBI taxonomy): Eukaryota > Metazoa > Arthropoda > Insecta > Coleoptera > Cerambycidae > Anoplophora > Anoplophora glabripennis. The sequence goes on along the minus strand of NW_019416425.1, from coordinate 754,582 downwards.
AGTCATCCAGATCACGACTTCTTTTTTTGTGGGACCGTTATTATTGATCCATCGATACGCTTAGTATAATCTTCCAGTTGTAGGTGTTATAACCTACCATACCCTCTGTACATGTGTAACCTGAGGGGTTATTTCTTTACTTATCTACCTTTAATTAATTATCTATTTAATGCTCGAAAGGGAGTTTATTTAGTTATTGTTATACTTTAATTAACATGTGGGAACTTAGAAATGTTGTATGTTCAGAAAATTACTTCCAAGCACTTACCCTTTCATTGCTTACGTGGAATGTAATCCAGTGGGTGACTATACAGGGTAGCACTGAAGTTGGAGAAACAAAGGAAACACAAAACTTCCAGGAAGGGTTTTATTAACAATAAACAAAACAAACAAAATAAAAACACAACGGCTCGACGACATTATTAATTAATTGATTCAATCGCGACAGCGTACCGAGATTCAGGGAATGCTCGCTCTATACAAAATTTAGAAAAACTATTAAAATTAATTAATTAGCCCGAGACTTTAAAGTTAATAATTAGTCTGCTCAATGTGAAACTTAGGAACGAACTGCCGTTTTCTTGCAGATCCTTCTCGAATTCCACAATTCGCTTTGACCACGCCCATTTCTTGGGTCCAGAAGTTTCGGTTCTTATCTTATTGGCGGGGACCTGAATATCTGGATGCTTTAATAATTATCTAATTGACTGAATTTACATTTTAACAATAATTATATGACTTACTAGTAACCCTAACCTTCCCCTATGACTCCGCGTAGCAATTACGGGATGGATTAGTCGATCTCATTTAATCTACTCTTATAGCTAGGAAAAATCCGTCAAAAAACCCAGTTGCTTAGGTATACTCTCTTTTCGAATTACTTACAATTTTACAATTTTAAATTGGAATTCCTACGCTCTTTTCGCGGTTTCGCGGGTTATTAAATATCGATTTTTCTCTCATACTAGACGCTTAACACATGGCCCCGACAGTTTAAGTAACTCGAAAAAATAGTGGCAAATTTCTCCGGAGGACTGTCTTGGCGACCTACTACTTGAAAACCATTAACCCTCCGATAATTTATGATGACTGAAATATCTTACTTTCCGAGAACTAATAAATAAATGACTGCTCGTCCCGGCTTTTGTTACACATGGTACGGATATAAGCTTTGCTCGTGGAGGGTTTTTATTACTCATTTTGTGGAATACCCAATTGAGTAGCAATTTTTCGTGAGCTAGTTACATCACCTTCTACTAAACCAAGAATCTTTTCTACTTCTCCTTAACCTTGTCAATGAGCTCGTTCAGGATATTATACTAGCACTGGGAAGGTTTCCGGTTTCGCTCAATTTGTTGAAAACTCTCAGGAAAACCATTGACGATATTCTTCAACAGCAGGATTAGCTTCCTTTTACAAAAACCATAAACACTTTTATAAGACGAACGTGTCATCAAATGTTAAACTTTTGAACTTGAAACATGACACTGATTTAAAATTTTAAAATTTGTAATTATTTTGATGTGAAGAATCCATTCCTGGTGTTTAGTGCGATTCTCCAGACCCACATAACATCTTCCTGAAATAATATCGTACACCTTTAACTATCGAGCTTGTCTCATCAGTGGTAAGTTAATACAAAAAGGATTAATCACTTCCTTGCAAAACAATGAAGTGGCGCCTAACACAAAATGGTATATTGCATGTTTATACAACTAGTGCATCCTTTGCAAGAGTAGTGAACCATATTTGATCATTAGCATTTCAACTATTAACTAACTTAACTACGCTCAGGAACCGATGCTTCAAAAGATGAAAAGCTGCTATTCGCTATGTAATCATTATTTCCAACAGAAAGAGCAGATGGTTAGAAAACAGCCATATTTAAAGCTTTGGAGACAATTTAGATAATGAACTCTAAAATCATGGAGATCCACATCAGACCTACACATGGCGGATAAGGTTGATGTATTCACTTCATATACTCGTATTAACAATGTACATACATTAGTTATGTCTGTATTAAACATCTTATAGTAACATTTTCTATTTCTATTTTCACAAAACCATTTCCTGTATACTTTGTCATTCATTTTCTTCTTATATTAGAATGTTTTTTTATTTTATTATTATTTTATTTTTATTTTAAGTTATTTTATCTTCAGTAAAATAATTATTTTTTTAAAATAATGTAAATGGTTAAATCAATTGTTGTAATCTGCTGATATTAATAATTAAAATGTTGTTTCAGAAAAACTACTAGAGGTGGTAAAATTTGGATTTCTAATACAAATACAAACTTTTCGGAGAATAAACATTTCTACATGCGGACGTATGACTTTAAATCTAGTAAAGCCATTAAAAGCATTAACATTAATAGTAGTTTAAAACACAGTTGATTAGGGTACAAAAGAGGTGGTATAAATAAAAAGCTGTAGACACTACGAGCGTGACTGTAGAAATAAACTGGTAAATAGGGGAAATGATGGGACATTAATTGCAATTAAAAACATGAAACGGAATTTCACAATTTTGTAAAATGTGATACGGGCTGTAAAACTACTGTTTAACCCTGTGCGGCAAAATGCAACCCTGATAATTATGGCCGCTTCTAAACACATGATTACATTATTAACGGGGTATGCTTTAGACAACTGCTGTTGGAACAATAAACGTTTGCAATTAAAGGTATAACAGTTTCCCCTGTAAGTAAATAATGTAACAGCGCTCCTAAATTCAGCGAATCTCGGTTTCCACTTCACTTTACTGTACCGTAAAGGCCCATTATATGTGTATAATATTTTCAGGTACTATTTGTTTGGTGTTAATTGACCTCCAATAATGAAAATTTAAACTTATGCTCGTTGGCATATCGATGTTTATATCGAATATATATTTTGTTTTACTGGTTACAGTTGAACTGATGTCTTATTATTCGATATTTAAAACCAAATAATCTGAATATACTTATATTATTTTTTTTAATTTCTCAATAATTTTGCAGTAATGACATCTTACTAGAAGTATTATACAAGGTATTTTAGGGTGTAACGTTATCACTTCGCTGTTCGTCGACGGCGAAATGCGCCTGCCACTATGGCGCCTGAGCGTCAGCGGTTACATCGGGCGCCAGTTTCTGTTTAAAGGGCAGAAACACCACTACTCGGACAGCTACAGTTAAGGGATTTAAAGAGAGATAGACTTCAGACAGGAATAAAAGTCACATTTGTTAAATATTAAGATTTACTAAACATTACTATTTACAGTTCTACGCTAATACTCTAAAGCTAACGAACAGTGACTTCGGTGTCAAACGGTCATTTACTTCGGCGATCTTCCTGGTGTTGACGGACTGGACTCCTAGCTACAATGGGTGGAGATGAACTCAATTTCCAACCCAGCCTAACTTCCAGGCTTCCATGGTGAACTCTGCCTGAAAGTTACTTCGTTACAAGGAGCTGATATAATATAAAAAAAATAATAGAGATAATTTTTCTTCAATATATCTTGTAAACCTCCCAGAAGCCAATTTTTTACCACATAACGTTTCCTTGGTGGAGTTATAAAAATTGTACGGACGGCTGCCTCTCAAGCAGAGGATGCAGATCGAGTTTCCTTTTTTGTTACTATTGGTATAGATAAAACTACACAATAGAAGGCAAACTATAAAAATTTTATTTGGATTTAAATTTACTAGGTTACCTTCATTTGGCACTTTTACAGTCAGTCAGACCCAGATACAATTTATTCCCTTGAGTTGCCGACTTATGGAAATAGAAAACTGTTTAATAAGTGGATTTATCGAATTTATAAAAATTAATGTTCATTGGCTGTCAAATTATAGTAACTTTTTCATATGTATTGAAATGAACACACTGTATTTCAGGACACGACACCGAGTAATAGTAGAGAAAACTTCATGAAATTATAATCTATACTATAAGAAAGACAAATTACTTTTAAAGAAAAATAAAAATCTCATTTCATAGTTATTTCATATCAAAATTAAAAGTATTATAATTCAAAATTTAACTAATACATTTTAATAGAGAAGCATGTCAAAAAAATAAAGTTTAGGATCGAAGTGGAAGCATGAAAGTAAAAGAAAAATGCCACAAGAAAGGCTAATTTAACAATTTTACAATTAAATAAACGTTAAATAAATTAGTACAAAAGAAAATTAAAATACTATAGTATCAGAAAAACACAGGCTAGAAGTTTATTATAAAAATTGTCATGCAGAATGTCATATAAAAATTTCTTGTAAACTAGTTTTAAGATACTCAAATCAATAGTTATAGGTAGTAAATTTGAATAATATTGAACCGCTTCTCTGAGATAAGAACTCATGCTAGTATTTTGATTAAGTGTTTTTGAGGGACAGTGTGACATTCCTATCTACACTGTAATAAAATGTACACTGTTAATATTATTTATGCAAGATAAAGCTGCCGGAGGAGAGATTAGAAAAACCAAGGTAAGAAAGTACAATTCGTTGAAATTGCTTAACTTTATCATGAGAACCTGCATCCAATAAAAATTTTGATTTCAACACACACAAATTACATTCTACACAACAAAAGGCGCCCAAACGAATATTTAATCATTACACATTATAAAAATCATATACTATACTACATAACAAATACATAATAAACAAAATACACTAAATTAAAATCATACTCAATTAAATCACACAAAAATTAAAAATAAATATTAAAATAATAGTATGTTGAAAACAATAGATTTAAATTACTGAAGACTAGCAAATTTATACCACATTTCCTTTATAATCATATCACATTCCAACGAAGTAAACATTAAACAATGATCAAGCATGATACACTCGTGATTAGCACGTGTCTGTAAAACTATTAGTCGAAACAGTTTGAAGAACGGCAATCTCTGAGCCACTTCTAACAATATTTTGGCAGTAACTTGTTTATCAAGCTTGTATCACGCTTGGTCATTGTTNCAAGCAGAGGACGCAGATCGAGTTTCCTTTTTTGTTACTTTTGGTATAGATAAAACTACACAATAGAAGGCAAACTATAAAAATTTTATTTGGATTTAAATTTACTAGGTTACCTTCATTTGGCACTTTTACAGTCAGTCAGACCCAGATATAATTTATTCCCTTGAGTTGCCGATTTATGGAAATAGAAAACTGTTTAATAAGTAGATTTATCGAATTTATAAAAATTAATGTTCATTTGCTGTCGAATTATAGTAACTTTTTCATATGTATGTTGAAAACAATAGATTTGAATTACTGAAGACTAGCAAATTTATACCACATTTTATTTATAATCATATCACATTCCAACGAAGTAAACATTAAACAATGATCAAGCATGATACACTCGTGATTAGCACGTGTCTGTAAAACTATTAGTCGAAACAGTTTGAAGAACGGCAATCTCTGAGCCACTTCTAACAATATTTTGGCAGTAACTTGTTTATCAAGCTTGTATCACGCTTGGTCATTGTTTATTTCGTTGAAATATGAAATGTGAATGTAATATAGAATTTTATGTGTTAAATTTGAAGGAACCTTAATTGTAAGTATTAAATTCCGAAAATATGCTCAGCATAGAATATTGAGACTACACTCAGTACAGAAATTTCTGAACTAAATCGTAAGACAAGAGGGAAAAAACATTAGCACATGTCGCCAGAGTATCTTGGAGATCCTAATACATATATTAATTGTTAAATGTTAACACAAATTAAACCAAGATTTGAAGAAAATTATATTTTTAATTAATTAAGCATTCGGTGCTACTTTCTTTTGAGTTGATGAGACGAAAAAGCACGTTTTTTTTAGGTAGTAGTACATAAAACAACTGCTTGGGTCAAACTTCAAATTTCTTAGGAAATCGCTTTAAAAATAATATTACCTAAAATTATATGTTTGTATCACAACATTTTACTTTTTTTCTGCTTGTTTAGGTATTTCGCAACTTGTGAAACCTTTGCACCAAAAAGATCAGTCAAGGCTTATTTTTATTAAACTATTTTTGCCTGAAAACTCTAAATAAATACACTATCCTATTATACATTTTTCATTACATGTATCACTAAAACCTGCAAGAGAGTAAAAACATATTTTTTACAGAGATGTAAGTAGTTAAGTTAAATAAAACTCGTAACCAAATTTAATTTAAGTAAGTAGTTTTATATCCTGTTTTATCAGTATCGTTTAGCTGAACGCAGTAATTCGATCTGGTTAGTTTAGAAACAAAAACTTGCCGGGAAAGCTATTTAGGAAATTATTACTTATTACCTTTTTGCTACTCCTGTTCTGGGTGTGCGTTTTTGCTGCAATTAAGGGTTAGAATGGAGAGGATTTATTAAGATCTGACGAAAGAAATGTAACATTTCTTGTTTCAATTACATCTCACAAAAAAATATTCACTAGAAACTATAAAATTATATAGAGCGAATCCCAGTAAAAAAAGTCACTTGGAATAATAGTTTTTAGGAAAATTTCAGGTCAATTATGATTAGAAGAGAAATATACAAGATGATTCGTGAATGAACCCACAAAAGTCAGGTGTATATAGGGTGACAAACTAAAATTATTTAAGAAAACTTATATATCGAGTTCAAATTTCGGAAAAAGTTAATATTGTTAAACTTTCTAATGTAAAAGAACTAAATTTAATTCCTACACGATTTAGGCTCGTTAGTACCAAATTATTAAAGCAAGTTTATCTTACAATTAATTAACTAGAAGATTAAAATGTGTTGGCGTTGGTATATTTCAATTGTAATAAGTCACATTCTAAGCTTATAGTTACTTAACTGTAAGTTAAACTTGCTTTAATAATTTGGTCGTTATGAGTTTTAATTAATGGTAAATACATGTTAGCGGAAGTACTGCAGCGGGTTGGTTGTGAAACACCTTTAAATGTTTTAGATTGTTTTCATCCATTGACTGATCTTAAGGAAAAAACTACGTGCTATGTACATAGTCTCCAAAGAAGTAGGGGATTAAATGAGGCACGGTGTGATTAGTGTTAAATAGAAAATAATCAAGAGCTCATTAATCTATAAATCTGTCTGTGAAATGTTACTAATATTGTTTCTATCTACAAATTTCGAAAATAATTAGAGCAAGTTGTCATATTGTTAGTAGTAGGTTTGTTATTATTGTTATATGTTATCTAAACTTAAAGTGTTCATTGCCATTGAAGTTAAATTAACAATTTTAATAAAAAAAATCCAATGTTATAAACAAAACAAGAGTTATTAAATCCCGTATAAATAAATCTCTTTCTTTTTGATTTTGGCAATTTTTGATAAATCCAAATTCAATTTCAAACTAGATTAAATTTCATTTTATAAAATCTTACTGTTAATCTGGAATAATTGATAAACTGACCGTTGAAAGTTTTATCATATTAGAATTACAAACCCATTTAATAATTTTAATAATGGATCTGCATCAGCTAGAGGTATAGTCTTCCCGATCTCAATTAAAGAACTAAGAGGTTGGCAGTATATACCAGGTTCAGTCGCTGACACAACTCGGTATTGAAATATTTGAAAAACTTGTTCCCACATTTATTTAGCCATACCCATATATAAGTCTGGTCGAGTTAAACGTGGAAGAGATGGAAATATATATGCCCAGTTGAAGAATGCACGCGCGGGCAAACGACGTATAACACGGCTGTACTGGGCGACTGGACAATAAATCTCAGTTGTTGACAAGTGATTGACAAATTACCTAGCAGGGCAGTGCAGCAATGCGGAATTTGTTGTGATTCAGGTAATTTTAATTTATTATAGGCACCTTCTAAATCATTCGTATTACAATTGCGAAAGAGAGAAATAAGAGGGATATTTTGTTTACTAATATTATTACCACATGGAATTTTGGAGGCCTTTTGATACGGAACAAAACGAAATTTACCATCAATATAATAAAATTGTTTGAAGACATAAATAATTAAAGTATGTTGTTGGTCAAATGAACATATAATAGAATATTTCTACACATAATATACAAATTATATAATTTTTTACCTTTAGCAACAAGCTGTTTTAGGAACGCCTATGAAACTCATTAATTTTTTTTGTTAGTCATTTTTATACATGTTCAACTGACTTCGGAAAGACTATAAACAGTGTTTTAAATGCCTATATGTATAATTAAAATTATTTTTGTATAATACTTTTTTATTTCGGTTGCTTCGAAAAAATAAACAAATAGTTGTACCTACGTCTATACTTCTGTAACCAAAATTTCTACTAGAAGGCTGGTAAGAGAAAACGTTGTTAATTATAAGATCAAATATGGAAATTAATTCATATTTATAAGACAAAATTTAACAAAATCTTGGAGATTATTGCTATGCCCTCGAGTTCATACCATTCATCATTCACCATAGAGGAAAAACTGTTTTCATATTAAATAAGAACGATAGTAACAGATCTATAAGTAAAACGATGTGACATAAAAGGGTTCATGTGTTAAAACAACATTGATAATTATTTAATGAACAGTTAAGTCTGTTGCAGTTGACTGAAAAAAAATTGTAGTACTTTATTGATTGTCCAACACTGTAAGAAATAAAAATGAACTTTATCAAGGTTGTTCCACTCGAATTTGATGGAAGAATCTCAAATTGACATTTACTAGGTAGTATATCAGTAACTGGGGGATAACCAAGTTTTCTAATTCCGTAATCTAATATCCTCTTTAACCCTCTTCATCTTGTTTCAAATTTAGTATGTCAAACCGCTTCCGATATACAGGCGTTTTCACGTAAAAGATTTTATGAAAATTCTCTTAAACGAAATAGGAGATGTGCTACATTTCATATGTTTGCTGAGTAAATTATCTTGACAAAAGTATCGAAGATACAGAATTGTCTCTAAAATCCCGGTCCGATACGTCTAATAGTTCGTTATAAAAAAAACTACCTTGGGAACAAAGAAGGTAGGATTCTCATAGGCAGTAAACAAAATGAAAAAGCACGTAATTTTGCCACCTATTTGCAATTTGTCACTTGAGTTAATTTTTTGATATTATCATTCTACATACCCTTCGCTGTCATAAAGTGCAATAAAATGTCCACTAACAATTTTTTTTAAGTTTTCAGGGTTTATGATCTGATTCGACTGGACCTATTAATATTACCAAGTCATCATGTAAAATTCAGATAACAATAATAGTAACATTTTTTAGATAACTTGATATTCCGATGTTAGAAATAGTACATTTTCCAGTTTAAACAATGTTTGTATTTAATATATTGTTAAAATATTATTAATTTGTTATGAAAATATTAATTTTGTGAAATTTGTGTCATGTATTGAGTGTTGCGTTGTTTTGGTTTTGTTTCTGTAATAATTTTTTTTCTTTTTGATTAACTGTAAATTGTTTAATACAAACCTTTCTTTTGTTTTACCTTGTATATTATTTTTTTTTATCCCTTGCTAGCTGTTACTGAGATGTTTTATATTAGATCACAGGAGTCGATTTTGTATCATTCATACATAAACTTATTCAATGCAGCACGCCAGAAAATAGAGTTTTTAACTTTTTATACAATATTTATTTTAAATTATTTAATCGGATTATATGAAAACAAAATTTCAACTTTTTGACTCTAGATTAGGGATGGCTTCTTTATAAATTAAATTTTTATGTTGAACAATAATAAAGAATATTTTATTCTATCCTACTACAGTTTGTACAATACAAGGACTGGGCTTTTCTTAAAAAATTACTGTATTTGAATTTTTAATTTATACTTTCTTAGCCACTCGCCCGTGTATTGTGTCTTGCCTATCGTAAATTATATAAACTTTTAACTATTACAGTCTGACGTTCTTAAAATTAAAATGGCTGTCCCTTTTAGAATTTTTGTGTGAGCTCATCCAATTTTGGAGTTTTTAAAGCTAGATTTTAAATTGCTTGTATATAATTTTGTTCAGGTAAGTCCTGATTTTTAATTTATCCTTTTTCTAAAGTAAAATGCATTAATACTGTATTATTTGTAGGTTATAGCTATGAATTTATATTCTAGTGCACTTTATTTTTCTATTTTAGGTACCTGTTAGCTACTATTTGCTTCTTTCCTTGTTGGAAGCGATGAAGATGTCCTTTGTACCATTTGTGGAGCACTGGAATACCTCTCTGGATACTGCTTTATACTGGTTACGGAACTTTTTCTTCACTGGCCAATTTTCTTTATCTGGATTTTGAGGACAAACGATTTTCGATGTTACTAGCAAGTTTAATTTACTTCCTGACTGTTTTCCTTGAATTTAATTTAAATTTTGTTGGAGCTGCTTCTCCTTTCAAGCTTTTAGCCAAAAAACCAAGCCGTAACAAATAAATAAACTTTTGTTTTTCATCCTTCTAGAAATTTATGGTTTTTATTTTTCTTTAAGGTCCCTTTACAGAAATTCAAGTCCTTGGATGTCCCTTTTTTCACAACACTTTTCACTGCACTTCTTATAACTAATACATTTTTTACAATGTCCTTTTATTTTTAACATACAAATCTCTTACTAATTATTAAAATATTCCTTATTTTATTCTTCTTTTGTTCTATTTCTAGGTCATCTTCTGGTACCTGTAAAGCCAAGTTTAGTTTTGACATTTGTCAAAATTTATAATTTAATTTGACATTTGATAATATAATTTCATATATGACTTCAGTTCATTTAAGATATCTTCTCTACATTTACTCTTCTACCCAAAATATGCCTATCAGATTCATCTATGGATATTGGGCTTTTATTTGATATATGTCACTCTGGGTTTAAATTCTGTTTTCTCACTGTACTGGGTGTTAACAAGTGTCGATGTCATGCAATCTTTTGAAAAATTATTTTATACTTGTGAATTAAATTTAAATTATCAATTTTATACTATGTGATATTCTTTAATTGATACTTATTTTTATTCAGTCTTTATATTAACAATTTTATACTAATTTATTGTTTGCTATATATTAATTTTTACTTATGATCCAAAGTTCGGTCAGGTACCTTTTCATTCATGATTCTTTGTGTGCCTTTCCAATTCGTTACAATATATATGTACAGTTTATGAAATATAACTTGTCATCAATAAAAGTCGTCATTCCTTCGATTTGATATTCTTTTAAAAGGAAACGTTAAAATTGATTTTTATTGGAGTACCTACTTATTACAAATATCCGGGAACGCAAATTTAGAATAGTCATATAATATTCAATAATACTTGTACGGATATTCTTCCTTACCTGACATACGAAATGAAACAACAGACGTAGAATTATATTTGAAGAACAAGCCTATTAGAAAACTGATATTTATCTAGTGGATATTTGGAACGTCTAGAGCTGTACTCGTAATAATTTCTTTTTAGACTATTTTTAGTCCTTAAATGTGTCTTTAGCCGTGCTGAGAGTTTTCTCCAAGAATTAATGTTTCCTTATTGAATTCTGAGACATTTGCTCCCAGCAATTTATTAACCGCTCTTGTGGACTTTTTATTTCCGTTTCGGTAGCATCTTTGCTAAGGAGATTTATAAGACGCGATCAGATTAAATCAATTAAAAGGACATTCAAATATCCTTGCGGAGGAATTGAGAAACTTTGAGAATAATTCCTTATAGACTGAGCAATTAATAATTTCGTTGAGTTTTAATTTGCATGCAAATTAAAAAACATTATTTTGTTAGTTCTATGCCATCAAATATTTCGCTAGTTTATAATAAAGGGTGTTCCAAAAGTAACGCAGATTTGAATTGTGCGCGATTTTCATTACAAAGTGTTGACAGTCACGTGTTTACTGCAAACACGTTGCGGTTAGACAAAATGGAGCGCTATACGACGGATCAACGAAGAGCGTGAAAATTCATTACAAGAAAGAACAGACCAATCACCCCACCAGCGTAAAATCCACACCACATTGTCAGTTTTGGATATACAGTGGTCGTTCTTTACTGACTCGAGGATTGTCTCTGCCAAAATTCGACAATTGCTTGTCATATACCCACTAAAAAAATCTTATACCCATTAAAATGGAAATGCGCCTCGTCGTTAAAGACGATTTTTTAGTAAAATCTCCGTCACTTTGGTGATTCTGCAATAAATCAACGAATGTCTGGCGCATTAAATGGTCATCTTGTTTCAATTCCTGGGTTAACTGAATCTTGAATGGATGCAGATGTAGATCTTTTATTAAAATCCACTGCATTGTGCTTTTTAAAATGTTTAATCGTAGTGACCGATGGTGCACTCAGATTTCCGCCACACTATCACTCACCTTAGCAATATTTTCAGCTGAACGGCCAGCTTGAGGCCAGCCTATCTTTTTCCTGCAACTGAACCTGCTTGTTAAATTTTGTCAATTAATTTTTTTACATTTGTTTCTTTCGGGGCGTTCCTTCTATCGAAATTTCCACGTAATTTGCGCACAGTCTCAGCTACACACTCTCCGTACTTGTAATGAATCATTACTCGCTCATCCGTCGTATAGCACTCCTTTCTGTCTAACTGCAGTTTTGGCGTGCTTATTTTTAGAGCTTTTTCCTGTTATACAACTTTGTATATTCCGATGAGGTTTTTTGACTTCGAACTCTCGCTACTATTGTTTTCATACCTTACTAACACTTTTACAACTATTTTCCTTACATAAATTCAGTCCTTCTAAATACTTTTTAACAAATCTTGCAAGTGCACTTCTAACTTAATTTCTTTTATTGAAAAATTTCGAGTTTATGTACAGGGTGTTTTGCAAAATATTCAGAGAATTATAGAACATATTCTATATCCAAAAAATACGTAAAAATTACTATAAAGTAGGTCCGCAAATGCTTTGTTTTCGAAATAGAGGGTGTCAAAAAAATATAATAAAAAAAAATAGATTTTTTATTGATAATTTCTAAATTTTTCATTGGAAATCGTATAAATTTCGGTCAATACATTTATGATACGTAGGTTATAATTTGGTACAATAGATTGCATTTTGAGACCCATCAGGGGCGTAGATATGGGGGAGTACCTATGGATTTTTAACCAGAAAATCTACGCCTCTAGTTTTTCTACTGGTTTTTACTCTATTTTTAGGAACCTCAATTATTTTAGAGCAAAAAGGCCACCTTGCACATTTGTCATTTAGCGAGCGGTTTTCGAGCTATTGAAAATTTTTAAAAATCATGCTAATCTATTTATTACTTACTAAAAAAACTTAGTTAGTGACTGTCACTGAAAAATAACATGCGCTGTCACTGTGGAAAAATAAATAACCCACATTTAAACGATTTCCAATGAAATATTTAGAAATTATCGATAAAAACTCATTATTTTATTTTTTTTGACACCCTGTATTTCGAAAAACATTTGTGTACATTTATAGGAATTTTTTCGTATTTTTGGATGTAGAATCTGCTCTAGAATTCTCTGAACAACACTTTGTAACATCCTGTATATAGGGTGATTCACAACTTATCCAAAAAAAATTGAGAATAGATACGGCATGATAGTGTAGATTTACTGCCGATTATTAATTTTATAGGTAGATAAGTTTTAACAATCCCTTTTTCCTCACTGAAAGAAATGCGTTTTATTCTTTATTAGAATTCTATATACCATTATAAGACCATTGTATACTATATGTGACAGTTAAACAGGTGAATATTGGATATAAAACGCGTATTGCTAGCACAGTTGTATAGTGACTATAAACCTTATTCTTTATTAAATTATTGTATAACTAGTATACAACGTTTTTTATACCCTTTACGAAATAATAGCAATAACTGTTATTAAAGTGTTCCATATCGTTATTAGAACATCTAGTACTGGTTATAAGTTTTATAATAATAAATGTATTAAACTGTTGTATACTCTGTATGAGTTAAAAACATATGTCATTAAGTTTTCAGAAATTTTATTGGATAACTGTAATTACAAGCTAAGGTTCTAATGTAAACATACATAAAACATACTTTTAAGCATTAAAAATGATGACAAATCGCTCCCAAAACTGTCCAGTTTATTTTCTTAGCAACGATGCACCCGTATTTTCTTGTATTACATGAGAATTTGCACTATAACTCTTCCACCTTAAGAATGAAGCATCCCCAGAAAGGTTGAGCTTCTTTCCATATAATTTTATTTCCTCTGGTTGATTGACTTTATACCCATGCTTTTCTTTGTCACCGTTAACCTTCTGTTCCTCCATCTTATGTAAAACTTAACATCAGCGATTTCTAATAGGACCTACAAAATAATAATTTTTAAGATTTAGACAAGATTTACATTTGAAAAAACAAAACAATTACAAGCCATAAAACAGTTAGATACTTACATAATAATTTTCCATTTCACACAACGCGATATGATCATGTATCCCACAAAACATGTGCATATACTGTCCATTTTCATCAAACTAGACGTGTGTAAGTCGATGCACAGCGGACTGTCGGAAATTTTACGATTGTTGTATTTTCTCTTCTTGAGTAAAGATAATAAAGACGTTGTGGTTTTGTGTGTTTATTTTGACAATGATTGAACATGTATGGACAATAAAAGTGGACTGTATAAGATAGTTGAGTACCGTTCTGCTTCATGCATAGCATGCTACTGAAATCTTAGAAGGGATGAGCTCGTGCGGCGAACCCTAAATCAGCGGCTGGAATAGCCAGGTTTCTTATTGAGTCGGCGCACTTCGCTCTCGGGTCTGACATATGATTATTATTACAAGACTATGAATATAACTTAACAACGATCATAACCGATTATGCACCGAGAGGTGACGATCACTTAACCATTATAAGATGCGTTTTACACGTTAAAAACGGAAACATATTCAGTATAAGAACGAATAATTCTGTTAATACAATTGTTATATACAAATTCGGATACTGGTCTTTATACAACAAATCTTCCCTACTATACAACTGGAATATAAAGTCTATAACACCTAATAATGTATAAGTAATTCATTATAACCTTTATTTCATAGATGCATAAGGTGTATTAAGCACCTTCCAGTTAAACTGATTGAATAATGAGTATGGAGATGATTGCTTTTTTTTAATAAAAGTTGTATATTGGTTATAAAAGTTTTAATATGCGCTATACACATTATTCTAGATAAACAGTTTAATAAGCCCATTTCTTTCAGTGTACATTGAAATGACAAGTGAAGAAACGATATTCGTTACATTTGACGAGCTGAATTTTTGGGATTATTTAAATAATATTGCACCTATAAATTATGTGCATGTAAAAAAAGCATAAAAAGTGGAAGCATACATTTCGAATATAAAAATACTGCAATGTAGGGACTACAAACATGTTATACTATAATTTGCTCATTTGTGTGATAAAATTATATGAATTAGTCAAATGGCATTTTTAAGCACAATCAATTAGAGAATATGACTACATATGCAAATATAGATTCATTTTTAAACTGAAATTAGTTTTTAAACAATGCGTTTCTCATATTTTATTTACATTTAAAACTAAATGTCCATCTGAAATTTAAATATTCAAATAGCACAAAATTAAATTCTTTCCGTACCTGCAACGAGTGTAGCTCATAAAAAATATAACATAGTATAAGTACGGTGAAAACAAATTGTATTTAAGTGAGGTATTAGACGTGCCTCACGAAATTATATAAGCAATTACTCTCAGAATTCATTGAAACTGTCAGAGTTACTTGTTCTTGTTTAAATGTCCACTGTTCAACAAGGCAAAATTAATTGTAACTATCAAATGGGATGTTTGTAATTCAAGCAGCATGTTTTGTAAGAAACTTTCAAATAATTAGCCATCTAATTGCCAGGATGAGCAATATCCATTTTGTGCACGTTGGAATACTAAGTTTTTCTTTCTGAGTTCATCTTCTTTAGGCACCCTTTAATTGTTCTCACAGCAGTTATAAAATTCTCTTTTCCACATTTATAGAACGTTGTGAAGCAATGTGTTCTGTCTTAATCTTCTATCACAGATCCACAAAAAAAAATCGACCCCTGCAGTCTGACTATGTCAATGATGTGGTTTCGGGGTCGCTGAATGCAAATTCGGGGTCCATTTAACCCCATCACGTCAGGATTTTTCATAACCTCAAAAAATAGGCCCAAAAACCCAATAAATCCTCTATCCATTAACCATTCTGTTAACCCCATAATGTAATAAAATAACCCCATGTGTGTGCATATGTATTTATATATTTTATGTCTACTATGTATTTATTTATGCGTAATGAATTTATATATTTTATATTTACTACAGTTTTGCTGGTCCAATATATATTTTTATGTGTATATATTATTATGATTTGAATTAATTTATATGATTATGAAGTTTGTTATAGTTTATTTAATTGTTTAGTTGGGTGCCTTTATATGATTGTGAAGTTTGAATGTTTTTATATTTTGATATTTAAAATTTTTTTATACTAGTAGAGCAACTCAGATTCCCTACGATTATGTTTATATTTTTTATGACTTTCTTAAACTGATTTCAAATGAAAGATATTTTTAAACTTGACAAATATATTGCACTTTCAGTTTTAATTTGAAGTTTTTGATATTGACAATATTTTTATACTAAATCTAAATAAATGAAAACATGAAATTTCCCCCCTTATATCTAATGTTACAGTGCTATGTTATGTTTTCTGTATTGCAAACACGTCAGTGCTTCAAAATGAAATTTTGGTTTTATCATATGCACATGTACAAAATTTTTACGACTTTAATTATTTTTCGCTTTGAATTCAAAGTTTGTACGTTTAAATTGACCAATGTGTGTCTACAACTTACGATGCGTTGTCTTGTAGTGTTGGTTGTATCTCCTATATGGAATTTCGATGCGACCCTGATGGTAGAATCCCACGATGAAATCCGGAATCTCCTTCTGAACGTACTCTTAACAAGATAATTCCAATCGAAGAAAGCACTACACTTTATTTTTATTAAGTCGCACTTACTTACTTTTTATTAATTTATGACCTGTTCAAATTTAGTATTGCACTTTTATTTGCTACTTGTAGATCTCGATGAATTTTTGGACTTATGGCATTTCAGTGAAATGTGTGTTTCGGGCTTTTGACATTTATAGCTGTCAGTGACATTTCTCCGCAAAGATGACTGGATAAGTAAACTTTTTCACAAACTTATTGATTTATATTGATTTCAATTGTTTATTTTATGTGCAAACTGACGATGTTGCTTCAGGAATACATGGAAGACTGGCTGCGATGATTTCGCTCTTTGCTTTTATTGCCGTTAAAACAAAAAAACCGATTCCATAGGAATGTCACCCAAATATTTATGAAATTTTATTTTTCAAAATCTACATATAAATACTGATTACAGGTATACTGTACTTTGCTTATATACCAGGTTTATTGCATGTTGCTTCTTTATGTGCAAAACATCTTTACCTTCCGCCGATAACTTGTCAAAATTGTGATATTTTTTTAAATGTGCTCATGCCTGGACATTTACTTGATATTTAACATTACAAAATGGTTCTTTAGTATTATTTCTAACATTGTTGTGATACATAAGTACATTTTAATAGTTATTGAATGTGCAAATTTTATTTTTGTCACAATTTTGACAGTTGAGACGTTTTGTCGAGCAAATTTAATACCTACTTATATCATTACAAACTTAATTTATATACTGAAATATCCGTCATTTAACTTAATTCTGTAGGTCTCACCCTTTTTGTGTCAAATTATGCTATACTATAGTTAAATATTTTTGTTTATTTGAAAAATTTTATAATTTGATCCTATTTTTGGTACGTTTTAAGTTTTCAAACCACTACATCATAACAATATGTATGTATATTCTATGTCTACTATACAATGTGTTTCCAAAATAGGGTTTCAAACTTCGGCTGCGTTTAGAACTCATTAAAAAAAGCCAAAAAATTCCTATTAACATGTGCCCTAAAACGCAGCCTTAGGAAGTTATATGCCCTTAAAAGGGCTCAAACAAAACTGTTTTTTTTCTGTTATTGACAAAACGGTCGCAAATAAATAAAAAAAAAATTATGGGTCTTACATAACTTTTTACGTTAAATAACATGGGCTACTCCGTTTTTCGACATGCAAATCATATGCGTCCCATTTAGGTTGGTGAAAGGGGTTTCCGGCCCATAATTTTTTTTATTTAAATTTTTTACAATTTTCTCTACAGATTTATAAAATCTTAAAAATTTTACGTAAAAAATATTATATTTGTCCAAATCAATATTTCCAATGGTTTTCGAGTAAATTGAGTTTGAAAATTACTCTGCTCTTTAAGTTATTAGGCCAAAAATTACAAAAATCTGTTTACCATGGCAAATAAAAGACTGAAGTTGCCACAACGCTTAACAATTTAAGTTATTGATAAACTGTCATTTGAGCTTTGCAGTGTTTAATTAGTAAAAGTGGTGAGTGGAAAATTTAAATTTTGTTTGAGCCCTTTTAAGGGCATATAACTTCCTAAGGGTGCGTTTTAGGGCACATGTTAATAGGAACTTTTTGGCTTATTTTAATGAGTTATAAACGCAGCAGAAGTTTGGAACCCTATTTTAGAAACACCCTGTATTTTGTACTGGTACATTGCCATGTTTAATTATTATTATTAATTCTATTTATTGACATATATTTTCGAATGCGTTGTGTTTATTTGTGGTTTTCTATCTTGTAACGGGGCATTTGCCTGTTGAATATGTAGTGAAATAAATAATTAAATAAATAACCCCTTAACCTCTTAATCCCCTGGCCTTAAACCCTTAAACCCTTTAACCCCATAACCTCAAAATACGTTATCAGGGAACATGGGGTGAGAGTATGATGGCAGACTATTGCTGGAATTTGAAAAGAGATACAAACAAAAATTATAAACGGCATTCACTCAGTAGATCTTTTGAAAGTAAAGAAGTGCGTTACCATAAAAGGTCTAAAGAAGATGAATAAAGGTAGTAGGTATCTTCATTGAGTTTCATTTTTTACAATTTGATCGTTCTTTTATATATAGTCAATTTTTGTTATTTTATTTTTGCTATCCGTGTGAAACACGGATAGCAAACAGAAGCCTACTACGTCCTCGTCGTTGTTCCTGGGTTCGGTAAAACGTAGGTTCTCCCTCAATAATCTCGTTCTCATTGGGTTATGGGATTTCGGAGTTACAGGGTTATTGAAGAATGTGGGTTTAAGGCTCAAGAAGCATGCATGGCTCGAACATACTGTATTTCATGGCTTCAACGCGCATAAGTCTCTTTCTTACCGGGTTCTGGAATTTTGAGGTTATGCCATTTTGAGGTTATGGGGTTTACGGGTTTAAGGGATTAAGGGGTTATGGGGTTATTGGGATTGAGTGATCAATGGATAGAGGATTTATTGCGTTTTTGGACCTATTTTTTGAGGTTATGAAAAATCCTGACGTGATGGGGTTTAAATGGACCCCGAATTTGGATTCAGCGATCCCTAAAACATATGACAGACATAGTCAGACTCCGGGTGTAATTTTCTCGATTTTTTTTTTGTGGAGCTGTGTAAAAAAGATGTCCTTTAAAGACCTTAAAGGTTGTAATGTCAAATTTTACACCCTGCCAGTCAATATTTGCTATTTATTTAAGTCCACTTACGTCCTATAGTCTTAGTGACGCTGCGGATATTTTAGCGAATAATCGATTTTTCATAAAAAGTGGAATTTCATAGTTCACTAATATAGTTTCTTATACAACTTGCGACATATTATTTAATAATTTTTAAGTAAAATATGTATTTTTTTAATGCCGTGTTGAAAATCATATGCTTTTCAAACACTCACTATTTGCATATATCTTAGTTACAAAGGAATTTAGGATTATATAAATAAGACACCGTTAAAACACCGTGTAAAAGCACTTTAAGTGATGAAAGAAGAAACTTTGCAGCACAAATCCAGTTTGTTTGATCTATGTCTCTTGTTAAAATTTCAGAGGCTCACGTGAATAAATATATTATGATAAATATTTTTGTGAAATTGTGAAATACTTCTCAGACTACTTTATGCAAATAATGGCTTCATCCAATTTTATTTTATATCTCAGTCCCAAAAAAGTAGTTAAATTAAAATAATAGAAGTGTATATTTTTACAGATACATTTTTAAAATATGAAAATATATTAATAAGCATGTCATATGATTGTATGTATGTATGATTGTACCTCATGATCTTGTTATGCAAACCGATAAGTCATTGTATTAGGATGAGAATAGACGTTAATCTCATTAAAAGACTTCAGTACTATTTAGTGATTCTAATATGGCAGATACTCTCTCCAAGCCAATTTTTTCCACAGATGTTCTTTCAGGTGCCCAAACACAAATCCACAAAAATAACAACTTGACTACTATAAAAATAAATCATTGATAGCAATTTTAATTTTTTTTAAGGGATTAACGATTTTCTTAAACCATTGCATTATATTGGAAAATATATATATTTTTTAAATAATTCCTATAAATATTTTTTACTAAACAAATAGGTAGTATTGGAGTTATATTTCTGATGCGTTTAATTTACCTCAAATATTTTAAGGTATATGTATTTAAATAAATGTATTTTCTCTTAGTTTTAACATTCTATATCTTGAGAAGCGTTCTACGACCTATGCTTATATAAATAATTTTTCGTATTTAGAAGTACTCTGTCATCAGGTAAAGTTTGGCTTATATAATTCGGAATACTCTGTAGTTATATGTTCTTACTAGGAGCGTTCAAGTATAAATAGTGTATAAAAATATATGAAGAAATCAAGGAAACATGAAACATTTTTCAACAGTTTTGTTCTCTCTGAACACATTAAGCTGGGACTCCAGTACCAGCCTTATTAATGCTGTTCTAAGTTATTTTACGGGTTCAAAAGACAATATTCTGAAAAAACTCTTTCGATTATATTGAACCCCATTTTAATTGAGTAATGTAGTTTGAGAATATCTTTTCAAATTTTATGAGTTGTCTTTGTAACCACACTTAATGATTGCGATTATAACAAAGCATTTAGTAGTTAATATATGTGCTAAAACAAATCTATTTTTCTTCAAATATGCATATTAATTGAACAATCCAAATCCTCAAAGGAATGAATAGTTCTAATGGAACGCAATTAGCGGTGGGCGTTCCTAAAGTTGACTGCAGACCATAACTAGTTTAATTGTAATTGGCTGATTCAGTTATAAGTGACCGAACTGTCAGAAACCATAGACGCATAGCCACTAGAGCAATGTGGTTAAATCAATATTGTTATTAATTACCCAGTCAGGTGCATCCACAATGGAAAAGACATATTGAGATATACTGAGAGATCGGTACCTGGGAGGTAGAGCTGTAATACATAATATGTAATATGTAAACAGAAATTATTTCTAAATTTTGGAATACTTATAAAAAAATACTTTGTGGTAAAATTTGAATGTGCAAAATACAGGACATAGTACAGTTCAATAGTGGCTCTGATATTCATTTTTAATCAATTTACCACTGACTGATTAGAGTTGTTGAAAAAGTATTACAATATTTGAGTAAGGATTAACCAATTAGATAAATAAAGAACACCTACTAAACAGAACAACTCAACTTTAATTATTTGTAAAGGGCAAAGGTAATAATAAATGTTTAGGATATTAAATTATTATACAAGATATATTTTAAAAAGAAACATGTAAAATATTCAGGAACTCTGAGCTCCCGCTCTATGAAACACTTTGATACAATTAAACTGAAAAAGCCTTAGAGCCATTCCCCACATATGACTTTGACACTTACATTTGGTTTGTAGTTAGTTCGATTCGGCAAGCATTTACAGACGTGTGAAATAATTTACCTATGACCACTACTGTAAATACTTAAAAACACACCGTCTGCGATCAATGTAAGATTCTTATTACGTACGGTAAAAAAATCGCACAGTTTTCCTAGCAACCGCCTAGCAACGGCCAATACAATACTGTTTGTTTTGACCGTTGCTAGGCGGTTGCTAGGAAAACTGTACGATTTTTTTACCAAGCTGTGCGTTTTTTTTACCGTACGGCGTAATAGGAATCTTGCATTGATCGCAGACGGTGTGTTTTTAAGTATTTAAAGTAGTGGTCGTAGGTAAAGTATAGTACGTAATACGTGGTGTAATGCAATTACGCACTCATAGAATTACGCATTCGCCGCTACGCGGCGTCATGTGTAACTTTTCCATTCGTGCGTAAAATGCTTTTTACAACACTTGTTACGTAATATACTATTACCTATGCCAGTTTAACCTGAAGATGCTGTAAACAACAAAATATTGATGTTTATATAAATGGGTTTTTTCTCCAGGGAAACTAACAATCTTGATAATGTTAAATTAAATTGTGATGCAAAATTACAACAATGACAACTTTTCCTCTTCAAGAATATTGTGACGTAATAATTACAAACGGTGTTGTACAAGTTGAAATGAGCACAAATTTTTCGGTAAACATGTATCAAAGTGCATTTACATATAATGGTTCAAGGCCTTCGTGACACAAGTTTTGTGTTATCAACTGTCAACACGTGGAGAAATTGGTTCTACACTCAAAAGAAAAAAATCCGGGTACCCGAGAAATTTTCTGTTGAGTGAAATTTTGCAAATGGCTGCTGGTGTATCTCCGATAAAATCCGCAGTTTTCACACAATGTGTGCAAGAAATTTTCAATATTAGAAATAGCCTTGATCAAAAAAATACTCACGATTTCCAATTGTTTTAATCAAAATGGTAGTTTTCGATAACTCTTTTGGCAGAGTTGTGCTTTAACAATTGTATATTATGATTTAGCTAAATTTACCTTAAACCAAGTATTGCTTTTAAAATAAATACAGGGTATTATTTTTTGTTTTGGTTTTTTAAAGTATGTATCTAAGGCATTGATCCGAAAATTGACAGGCTATATTTTTTTGGATAGTAAACTATACTACTACTAGTGTTTTGGTATATAACCTATGAGACGCTACTTACTGCATTTAATGTATTAATCAATACCTAATTTTGTTGCCTTTAAGAACAGAAGAGTTTAAGAAAAGTGTTTTGGTTAAATATCGTTGGTACTAAGCTTTTTGGAAATACGCATAATTTAAATCTCGTCATCTTCACAGTGATATTAATTTTATTACAGTACGACGCAGTTATGTTGGATTTAACAGTGGTGATTCTAAAATATGTACAAAGATGCACGAAACTAGAAGTCAAAATATATTGTTTGAACTTAATTTGCCTAAATATCAAAATGCATCCCTAACAAGTTACAGCTCCTTATAGTTGAAATAAAAAAAGTGAAAATACAAATTTAACATTTTGACATTTGATACGACTAATATTATAGGTACAAGAAAAATTGAGCGTATTCATCACATTGCATTTAGTATTGATAATAATTATTATATTATTAACTATTTTTAATGTAGACTGTTTAAAACAAGCTTATTCAAATTATTGAAGGGTTATACTGATAGTAGCGTCTAGAATTTAATAGTGTTTATTGACTTAAAATATCATACCTATTTTTAAAATACGAAGGCTGCTGTTAGACAGTATATAAAAAAATCCAAATCATCATGTGCCACATAGACGAATATAATTTGCAAACACAGAACGCCGATTGCAGGAAAATAGCGTATTTAAATCCATGCTAGTAGAGCCCGACATGTTCGAACAAATGACAATGAAGAAGAGGTTTGTTGAAGAAAATCCTACAATTTCTACACGAAAAATATATCTATGCCTACATGGTAGTGTATCACAGTGTGTAGTATGATGAATGTTACGAGAGCAACAGTTAACCGCATCATATTAAAAATGTTCAAGAATTGATGGTTAAGCTTTTCCTAAAAGAGCTACATTTTGCAGAAGCACGTTGCAAAATAATTTCTTTAATCTTGTGTTGTTTACTGATGAAGCAACTTTTACAAGAGGTGATATTATAATACCCATTATTATGCACATCTGGAGTGATGAAAATCCTGAGATGTGCAAATTCCATACATTCAGTCTGAATGTATGAATAGGTATGACAGGATATTACCTTGTAGGACCTCATATTATGGTGCATCGCCTAGAAGAAAATTATCCTAGTTTATTTTATTTTAGAAACCAATTTAAACAACCTTCTTGATAAAGTTCCAATGGAATAAAGGCAAAATATGTGCGTTATGCCCGATGGCACCCCAACACACTTTGATTGTACGGTAGTGGTTCCATCAAAACTTTTCCGGAAGACGGATAGGACATGTCCAAATTTCACTAATAATTACTAGTAAATAGACTAACGTAGATTGCAATTATTATATGATATTAAGTTACATGAGAAAAAATATTTTGCCCACCCATCTCAAAAAGTCACGAGCCGCCACTGCCTCCATGTTGAAAATTGTTAGAGATAAGTGTTTTATGCATTATTATTATAGCTTCATTTTTGAATTTTTGGCTACAGAAATCTTGCAAGTTTGATTAAAAAATACACCATTTGGACTACGATTGGACAAAAGAACTGTTTTAGTGTATGAAACCTCTCTGTATATTCCGGGCGAGTGCCCAGGATTTGCACGTAGTAGAATGACGCTCCTGGGAAGACCCTATTTGGACCCCAAGGAGCTGAGAGAAGTGTCGACAAGGAAGCTTTTGGACTTAAAAAGGACAAAGCTACTTGCTGAATAAAACTGTTAGAACCAAACACTAGGAAAAGAAGACGAGGAAGAAGTGTAAACACATTATTTTTAAGAAATATCTAATAATATGTAATCTATAATCATGAAAAGATATACGAGGATCAGAGCCACACTGCTTCTACGGACAACGAACATTTCCTTCATAAGCAGATTTGATATACTATGCTCATATTCAAGTAAAACGTTGTACATAGACCTGCGAATAGAAGTAGTATAGCATAGAGAAAGACAGAATCGTCCGTCGAGCATACTGGATACAATTCAGCTCGACGGAAATTTCCGTAAGTGAGCATTGATCGCGTTAAATGGTTTTGGTTATTGAAAACGTACCGCAAGGTATTACAGGGTAGTAATGAACTTTTCGGCAAAATCCAAAAACAGGTAAAGTTTGCTTCTGAGGGGGACAACTTTTGGCGCAAAAAGCATAGCAAAATCTTCAACCCCCTAAGTGGGGGTGCCATCCCCCAAATTTTTTTAAATGGGAATGGGGGTCAAGTGGGGGGTCATTAGAAAGGGCTT
The DNA here is from genome assembly GCF_000390285.2 of Anoplophora glabripennis. Lineage (NCBI taxonomy): Eukaryota > Metazoa > Arthropoda > Insecta > Coleoptera > Cerambycidae > Anoplophora > Anoplophora glabripennis. The sequence continues at coordinate 729,366 of NW_019416425.1, read as the reverse complement.
TTAATTCTCTATACATCGATTCTTACTTTTTGAAAATCGATCCATTATTTTAGAAAATATGCAGCTTTGAAAATACGAACAATATTTTTGACGAGAAATGCGAAAATCGATTTAATTTTACTTCAAAACTTACGGTATTAGCTTGGTAAATTCCTTCAAAAGAATTCGCTGTTTTTTTTTTCTGATTTGCGAATTCTTTAGCCTGATTTTGGTGAGCAAAAAATTGTCCGCTTTTTGTTTCGTATTTAGATAGGCCACAAGAAGTTGCTAGATAACTGTCTTGTGACTTGTAGTTGAAGAGTACCAATACTGCCGAGTCTTTTAAATTGATTAATTATGGTGTACTCAATTCCAGAAAGAGTAGAAATTATTGAGCTTTTTTTCAAAAACAATGAATGCGGAAATCGGGTCGCCGAACTGTTCAACCAACGGCATCCTGAGAAACATGCGTCTGGAAAAATTGTTCGCGAATTGGTGGCCAAATTTCGCGAAACTGGCTCCGTTCATAACAAAAAGAGGCAGGTTGAAAATCCGGTACTAAATGAACCTACGGAAATAGCGGTATTGGGGCAAGTGGCAATGGATAGTACGCTGAGTACAATGCAATTGGCTACTGCGACAGGAGTGAGTCGTACAAGTGTCCAACGAATATTAAAAAAATACAAATTCCATCCTTATAAGATTCGGCTAGTGCAAGAGCTAAATGAAGACGATTTTGATCGTCGTTTGCAATTTTGCGAAATAATGACTGAACGAGCGATAAACGATAATTTCCTCTTTAATGTGTGTTTTTCGGACGAGTGTACGTTCTTCTTGAATGGTTTAGTGAATCGCCATAATTGTCGTTACTGGGCTGATACCAATCCAAGGATTTTCCATGAGACACACTCCCAACACCCCCAGAAGTTGAATGTATGGGCAGGTATTTTTGGAAATTCCATTGTAGGTCCTTTTTTCCTTCCTGGAAATTTGACAGGCGATATGTACTTGGATTTACTACAAAATGTCATCGACCCAGCTCTAACAAATATCATAGAGGACGACCCTGCTTACAATGAACACGAACTGATTTTCCAGCAAGACGGAGCTCCTCCACATTACTCGCTCAATGTGCGCAATTACCTAAATGAGACGTTTCCAGGACGCTGGATAGGACGAAGAGGTGCAATTGAGTGGCCCCCTCGGTCACCCGACTTAAATCCTTTAGATTTCTTTCTCTGGGGGCACATTAAAAGCAAAGTTTACAGCACTCCACCTGATACCTTGGAAGATCTGCGAGGACGAATCATTAATGTATGTCGCGAAGTAACACCGCAAGTGCTCCAGAATGTTCGACAACGGTTTGAAGACAACCTGTATCATTGTATGCAAGTTGGCGGACAACATTTTCAGCATTTACTTGACTAATACCGTAAGTTTTGAAGTAAAATTAAATCGATTTTCGCATTTCTCGTCAAAAATATTGTTCGTATTTTCAAAGCTGCATATTTTCTAAAATAATGAATCGATTTTCAAAAAGTAAGAATCGATGTATAGAGAATTAAAAGCCCTTTCTAATGACCCCCCACTTGACCCCCATTCCCATTTGAAAAAATTTAGGGGATAGCACCCCCACTTAGGGGGTTGAAGATTTTGGTATGCTTTTTGAGCCAAAAGTTGTCCCCCTCAGAAACAAATTTGATCTGTTTTTGGAGTTTGCCGAAAAGTTCTTTACTACCCTGTAATGCCTTGCGGTACGTTTTCGATGGGCTACCCTGTATATTAATGCATTTTATTTACCATTAAAAATCCTGTCCAAGACCGTAAACGCCCTATGTAGAAAATATATTCCTAATCCGAATTAACATCTAAAATATGGAAATCTACGAAAAAGTGAAAATAGATTTTTTTTTTATATTTTATAATTGACCTTTAATCATTACTGGCAACGATGCAATTTATTTGTAATGAACATCCAACATATATTTAAATGTAAAGCAAAAGCACGCCATAAAAATGGCTATAACTGACAGTCGCATTAGCGCAAATTGATGTATCAGTTGAAGAGAAGTCATTATTTAGGTGGAATATATCGATTATCAATTTAGGAAACTTTTGTACCTACTTCTGACGTGCATCAGTCACTCATCTGGCTGCGATTCGACAGCAAAGCATCGAAAACGGGGTTCCATTAAAATTCCTATGCCTGAGTTGTCAAAGAAATATAATTTATTTGTAATCTACTGCCAATATTCCTTTGTCACAATAGAACCGTGCCCTCCAAGTGTATCCAAAATTATATGTCATTGGATGGAATATCAAAGGAAAGGTTATATGAAATTACTTCTTGATCACTGTGACGCAATCATTATAATGATTTTGCAAATTGGTATTTCCGTCATTGTCTTTATATTTTAAGGAATTTCATGAAACATATTCAGGGTGTAAGTAAAATACTTGGCCAAATTTAGTAAGGAATTCTATGTCACAAATTAACGAAGAACGCTTCGTTTTCGAAATACGGGTTGTTAAATATCTCAAAAATTTTTTTATTTGTATTTTTTTAAGGTGCAAAAAATTGGATTACTAACTATTCAAGGACTTAATTTCGAAGATGGGCTTAACAATTTTCGTTTTCAATTTATAGTTCTTTTTTTTGTCATCTAAAATAAACCAAGTATTCATTCATTAATTTTGAACACCTTGTTTACAAGAACGTTTTAGATAATTTCTGAAGTACAATGTTAGGCAAATTATTATTTTGTTTTATATTTTTATCCTATAAAACGATTGTTGGATGTTTTGACATAAAAGATGCATTGAACAGGGGCTATATTTATATACAGGATACCTTGGACCTTTAGGAATATGTATCATAGGTTTTTCTCAAATTTGATTGTGAGAATTAATTCTTTTTAATCTTTTTTTCTCTTGTCGATAGAAATAACCCATCTGATATCGTCTCCTTGCATTAGCATCATTTCGTCCTGACACAAAGTAAGCTATAACCATATCAGCTCTTTCTCATTCCCGTTTCTCCAAATTAACATAACACTTTGTTTTTTACCCATTTACCATTTCGTCAGGTGTGAAGTCAATTGGCAATAGCGGCTTTTCATATGCGGCAATACGGCATTTTAACTGAACTTCGGTTGACTTTCTTAAACATTCGGAACAGAATCGGATTCAGCTTAAATTTAAACTGTTCACGATTTAATTATTTTGTAGCTGTTTTGCTTATTTTGGATTAAAATATAATATAATTATATGTCTGGCACCGATTGACTGTTGAACTGGCTCAATAAGAAAAAAGAGAAGAAACATAACGTATTTTGTTTAGAATTTTATAACTTAATAATAGCTATTTTAACCTTCGTCCCTATTTACTCTACGTAATATAGTATACTTAGCTAAACTAGGTAATTGTCAGAGATCGTTAACAATAGTAAGATTCACAAATTAAATAAAAATATTGACACAATTATCTGTAAAAACTTGAAGCGATTAAAAAAATATTTCGTATCAATCAGATTAGTCAGTATTTTTATTTATTTTTATATTACGTACGTACGTCTTTAAAGAAGATAAAAACTACAGACTAATATTTGTTAATAAATCATGCAAAAAGACTTTTAAAAACAATAGAATGCTTTTTTAATGTTCGGCGCTTCGTCCACATTGATACCAAAACATTTTGGTGACTTTAAAATAGCATGTCACTAAGCCATAAAAAAAGCAATAAGTTTTACTAAATTATTTTCCAATGTCATTATCTAACAGATGGATTAAAAATGTAACAACTATCAATGATGATTATGCAGTGATACAACTTACCAGGCTAATTTCTGGTAGTCCGAATCAAGAATTAATGCAGTAAAAAAAAATATCACTCGACAATATGGACTGGAGTTCCAATAGGAATGTTGGTCGACATTACGTTGCAATAGTAGCTCAGAGAGATAATACTAATTGGTTGTTTCAGTGTTATAGTTTGGTCTTGAGATATGTATATTTGTCTGCGTTTGATCTACAAGGAACTTGTAGGCGATGATGTACTCGCACGAAGTAAACCGAACGTGATTCCAGAATATACGAACGTATGTTTCGGCGGGGCCTAAGTTTCGGCTGGTATCTGGCCGAAACCGCAGCCGAACCTGGATTTTTTTACCGAAACTGGCCGAAACCGAAAACGAAACAGAAATTTCGGTTGGTCACTAGGGTCATTTAAGCCGCTAAAACTTTAGAATGTTGATCATATTCTTTATGTTAGGTGTAAATTGTTACATTAATAAATGTTTGAAATTAAAAAAGTAGGTACTGACTAAAAAATAATACTTTAATATTATACAGGGTGTTTTTGAATGAGTAGCATAAATGATACCAGTGAATCTACATTTCAAAAGAACACGATCTGCAAAAAATCGCCTTAGTAAAATATTCAGCCCTGAAGAGATATGGGCCATCAAAGTTTCCAAAAAAAATATGATAATTGGCTGTAATTTGAAAACCGAACGAGGTACAAATAACAAATTTTTTACAGGTTGTTTACTAATACAGATGCGAGTTTTCAACTATTTTTCGAAAATTTTAACCCCTCGAAAGGGGTTGAAATAACCACCCCTCAAGCCATTTTTTGCCATAACTTTTATATTTCGTAAAAACTCAATATCCAAAAATACGCATTAGATAAACAGGTTCTTTTAGAAACTTTTACCTCTCTAGCAATTTTCCTTTAAAACTTTTCGTTTATTAATAAAAAAAAATAAAATGTATTACCATTCACCTCACACCGTATATGATTGCAATCAATCAAAGAAAAACTAAGTGTGCTGCTGTCATGCCAGTTGTCACAATTAACTCTTCTGTAAGTTGTACCTAACGTCTGACATTGACAATTTGCGCAATTAATTTCCAATTGTCAGTTATGTAAAATACTGTTAAATAAAATTTGAAATAAAAACAATCGTAGAAAAAATGTTGCGTGCAACATGTGTAAAAACCATATTTGTTGCACTTAACATGATTGCAGCTCTCAACTTCGTCTCGAGCTGCAAACTTCATGCATCGTACAACAAATACACACTCTTTACAGTAGTTGCACAAATAACTGTTTGAATGTCGCAGAAATTTTTATTAAATAGAAGTACAATGAAAACGTAACTAAGAAATAATTTATTATCAAAAAGAGAAAAAATATAAAACTTAGTTAAAGGACATTTTCAAAATAATTGCCATTTCTTTCTAAACACGACCTAACACGTTTATCAAAGTTGTTACGGACTCGCAAAAATTATGGGATTGTTGCGAATCTCATCAGCCGTCTCGAATATTCTTTCCTGTAGCTCTTCAACACTGTCAACTGGGGTCGCATAAACAATACTTTTTATATGTCCCCAAAAGAAAAAATCCATGGGCGTTAGATCGGGAGAACGTGCAGGCCAAGAGATAGGTGCCTCATTGCCGCGACCTAACCAACGATTCGAGTAATTTAAATTAAGCCACCGCCTAACTACTACAGTGTTGTGAGCAACAGCCCCGTCATGCAAAAGGGCCGACAAGCACATTTTCTACAATTCCTGCCCAAATGTTTAAACTAAAATTATGTTGAAATGTTGTCATAGATACTTCGTGAGGATTTTCATGAGCCCAGGAATGAAGATTGTGCATATTGGTTAAACCATGTCTTTGAAAAGTTGCTTCATCTGTGAAAAGTATCTTTGAGGCAAAATTCAAATTATTTCTTAGAATATTAAGATACGATTCGCAAAAAACAACTCGCTTATGCATGTCTGGTTCAAGTAGAGCTTGAACTGGCCGGTGGTGAAAAGGATATAATAAATTATCATGGACAATATTCCAAACAACACTATGGGACACATTTAAGTGCATTGCTGTTTTTCTCGTACTAGTCTGACGATTTTCGTCAAACTCTTCAAGTACTGCATCCTCAAGATAAATAGTACGAACAGTAGGTCTTCGGCCGGTACCCTCAATATGCGGCTGTATTTTTCCAGTTTCCCGAAGTCTTCGTTCTACCGCCGAAAAAGTTTGTCTGTGGGGAACTTGACGATTTGGATATCTCTCATTATACGCTCTTGTTGCCGCAGCACAGTTTTTGCGACATTCAAAATACACTTGTAGCATGTCCACATATTCATCATTAGTAAAATTTGGCATAATTCTTGTTAATTTACACCCAAAAAGTATTTAGCTGATAACAGTGACAACTTACAGAAGAGTTAATTGTGACAACTGGCATGACAGCAGCACACTTAGTTTTTCTTTGATTGATTGCAATCATATACGGTGTGAGGTGAATGGTAATACATTTTATTTTTTTATTAATAAACGAAAAGTTTTAAAGGAAAATTGCTAGAGAGGTAAAAGTTTCTAAAAGAACCAGTTTATCTAATGCGTATTTTTGGATATCGAGTTTTTAAGAAATATAAAAGTCATGGCAAAAAATGGCTTGAGGGGTGGTTATTTCAACCCCTTTCGAGGGGTTAAAATTTTCGAAAAATAGTTGAAAACTCGCATCTGTATTAGCAAACAATCTGTAAAAAATTTGTTATTTGTACCTCGTTCTGTTTTCTAATTACAGCCAATAATCATAACTTTTTTTTGGAAACTGATGGCACATATCTCTTCAGGGGTGAACATTTTACTAAGTCGATTTTTTGCAGATCGTGTTCTTTTGAAATGTAGATTCACTGCTATCATTTATGCTGCTCCATTCAAAAACACCCTGTATAATTCCCGAATATGCGGTTTGAAAACATTTTCATTATATTAAGTAGTAATAGGAACATATAAATAAAAATAACTATTTGTACGAAAGTAATTTGATAATATAATATATTGTTCCCTTTCTACTTCAATTTAAACATTTTTTTATATCTCGAATAGTAACAGAGTAATTGTATTACGCCACACTAATGGACTACCCTGTACATAGAGGTGCAAAATGGGAGAACGTTAATGTACACAGTTATATTCACAAATTAAGACGTACGAACGTTTCTATAAGTCTCCTCGTAAGGGTATTTTTTTAATGCCCGCTGAAAAGCTGTGGCAAATAATATTATAGCAATAATGCTTTCGCCTGCTCCATTATTCGCGACTGTCGCTACATTGAAGGTAATTGCTTTTAGATCTGCGAGGATGAAAAACACATTTATATACCCCGCATTACAGAAAGTGAATGTGGAAAAACTACCTGAACATAAACCCTCTTCACTTATCAGAGTACTACATAAGAAACCGAAATAACTTTTAAAATCCTTTTTCAGATTGCCAACTTAGAGAACTTCATTCACTTGAATGGAGGTTAGAAAAACGAATATCCTCGGAAAAAACAATCTATATTTCATTTTCAGTTCCCTCTATTGAATCTGCAAAAAGTGGATCCCACAAGATAAGAGAAGCGACGAAACTAAACGCATGCGTTTCTGAGGTCGTCCTCAAATGAATGTTAAGGATCCCACATATATTTTTTCTAATATTGCTAACAATAGAAGTCTGTGTCACTGACGCCATACCGAATGTTCTTATTGAGGTCCGTTTTTTAAACATTGACGATGTACATTTTTATCTATTAGGATCTCCAAAACTATAAGAATATGAGTTGATTAAACTGTAATATCCTGAAAATAAGAGTAAATATTAAATAAATAAATAAATAATGAAAACTCGACTTTTCTATTTTCTTTTATGTCACTTTTATTATCGAAAGCAGTGTATGAAATTTGCTACATTTACATACAGTGTGTCCCACTTAAGCATTAGCCACCCATGTAAAATCGTTATTTGTTGACCGATTTGTTTCAACTTTTTTTTGTTTGATAGATCTCAGAAAAAGGAGTAGAATGTATACTTTCGGTATTTTCGTGATTTAAGCCATAGCCAACTGAGACGCGTTTTATAGGAAGAAAAAACGAGAAGTAATATTAGCGATTTTTTTTCGGCAAAAACTGCAACGGATTCTTATTCAGGACTATCTAAAACCCTACTATACCAATTTTTATTGTGATAGAATACAGGGTGTTGTAGAAAATTAAACATAGGAAAATTAATTGAGCGTTTTCAATTATTAACTATTTAGTGAAAATATTACTATTACTAACAAAAATATTCAAATAATGCATTTGCTATATAAACCTTCAGTTTAAAAAATTATTGTATAATTTTCTACAATTTGTGCAAGCAAAATCTAATTTTAATATTATACTTATTTATGCGTATTTGGTTATTTAACTAGAAGTACAGGATTGATGAAGAATGCTATGGAAACAAACAATGTAACTTCTCAACAAATAACATCTGTAAAACGTCACAAATCAATGGTTAATTGTTCTTTACAAGAAATAACAGAAATTGTGCGATTACTAGGTGATGGAATACGGTCATTTCATAGCTGCCGTAGAATTTAATAGAAGGCATTCTGGACGAAATATTCATCATACTACAGTTACGATAAACCAAATAATTCTTAAATATTTTAATGAAAATCCGTGGTCAAACATTAGAGATGTCAGCATTAATTTAAATATATCTAGAAATCTTTGGAGATGTTTAAAAAAATTGGAGGAAGGCATACAAACCCAAATTTTTTCACAGTCTAGAAATAGGAGACAGAGAAGGAAGAATGGAATTTTGTTTCTGTTGAAAAATATTTTGTACTGTGATGAAGCTACAAACGGTATCTATTGTTTCTTCGCAAAATATTAGAATGTGGTGTGAAGAAAATCCGCATTGGGTTATAGGTACAATGCAAAAGGCAATATTCCGCTAAGGTGAATATTTGGTATGGCATTTTAAATCTAAAAATCATTGGGCCTTAACTATTTTGAACAAAATTTAAATATAGATGGTTTTTGGAGATTCCTACAAAATGAATTTATGGACAAAACCGATGACTTGCCTCTAAATGATCGCCTTAATTTACATGTATTTTCTCAATCAATGGATTAGACGTAACAGCCCTTTAATTAATTGGCCACTGCGGTCTCCAGATCTCACACCTCTCGATTTTTTTCGTGGGGAGCTGTTAAAATTAAAGTTTATGTTACGAGACCCCAAACGCGAGAAGAACTTTGTGAACGTATTACAGACGCATGCCGTAACATTACTAGGCAACAGTTATGAAAAGTAACAATTAATAGTCGTCGACGTATTGAAAAGTGTTGAATCATAATAATAAGTTTCCTTTATTGTATAGTTTGAATAATACTGATACACAATATTCAAATAATGCATGTGTTTCGTAAATAAATCTTCAGTTGATTAAAAAATTAAGGTTTAATTTTCTGCAACATCCTGTATTCTATCACAACAAAAATTGGTATAGTAGGGTTTTAGATAGTCCTGAATAAGAATTCGCCGCAGTTTTAGTAGAAAAAAAATCGCTAATATTACTTCTCGTTTTTTCCTCCTATAAAACGCGTCTCAGTTGGCCATGGCTTAGACCAAGAAAATACCGAAATTATACATTCTACTCCTTTTTCTGAGATCTATCAAACAAAAAAAAGTTAAAACAAATCGGTCGATAAATAACAATTTTACATGGGTGGCTAATGCTTAAGTGGGACACACTGTATATACAATTTTCCAGATCTATTAGATCCTCATATCTTCATAATTATTAGTTTTCGGTTTTCTAAGGGAGCCATATTAAACCATTACATCATTAGGCAGAGCATATAAAGATAAAATTCCATAATTAAAATAATTTAATCAAGTTGATCCAAAAAGCAAAAAAAAATCAACACCTCTATAGACAATGTAATTATTATTATTTTTTGTTCGCTGACAAATTTGACATAATATATTCCTTGCTGATAGTAAAATTAAAAATTAATTTTATCATTTTTACTCTTCCTAAACGGGATATAGTCCAGTCGGTAGAGGCCGAAAAGTTACTGTTGGTGACATTTTCTTGATAACTCGGAAATAACTACACAGGAATTCTTAAAATGATGAATACAATAACAGGCTAATTTGCTGACAAAGTATTTTACCTGGAAAAAAGTTATTAACAATTTAATCGTGAAAAAATTTTTTTTTAGTAGTTTTCGTTAAATAACTCCGGGATGACTTTGTACGAAAAAATGCTTAGGACATGATTTTGTTCGTAATAAAAATAACTACAAAATGGCGGTGGTCCGATTACAAAATTTTCAGTAACAAAGCCGTGAGATTGAAAAAACGGTATAAAACGTCAATTTTTTAAAGTTGCTGTAAAAATGTCAATTATAAACAAAAAAGTGATAAAACTTTCGAAAACTATAGTTCAATATATATACAGTAATGACGCTAAAGCCGAAAATCAGGAGAGCAAAACTTTTTGTTCTATAAGGTTTTATACATCCATCGGCATCTGAAACTCGAAGCTTTGCCAAATTTGTTTGAAGTTTTGCTGACACTTGAAATTTGGTATACACATAGTGTAAATATGCAGAAACCAAAAGCAATTTGCAAAATTCAATTATCTTCATTTTTGCAGCTTTGGTAAGGTTTTATACGTCACCCTAGTTTTATACGTCACCGTTTTTTTTTAATTTTTGTACGTATATTTATGTATATTTATAAAACATTCCATTGAATAAAATACTTTGAATAAAAATTTGATGTGATTGAATATTCTAATTGTTTATAAGTACAAAAATTCGACCAATGTTTAAACAAGCGCCAGAGCTCTCCTAATTGACGGATTCGAATTTTTCAAAAAGCGTTTGAAAGCTTGAGAGCCGTTCTATATGTGATTAAATTTTCAAGTTTCTAAGGGCCTTGGTTTTTGCTGTGCAAAATTTTGAAAATTTGCAAATTTTCTTTCAAAATCTGGATTGCAAAATTATTATGCAAAATCTATCGAACCGATTTTGATGAAATTTGGTGTGATAATTCTACATAACATAAAGTTTTTTTTGAGCCAAGTATAAAGGTCCTATACCCAATTTAAATGCCTCAAAAAAAATTCCCTAAAAAGTATTGTTTTTAACCCCATTTTTGCGATTTTTTCGACTTTTACCATAATAATCATGATTCATTCGATTTGTAACTAGACATGTTTTGTAAAAATTTAATTGCAAACATTTTTTTCCTCTTTCATTTTCGCCTATAATCAACTCTTGAAAAGATACATAATTAAATAGGAAGAAAAATATGACATTTTTCGAATTTTTTTAACATATTGTGCCGCCAAAAGTTAAGCCCACGTTTTTTTATGCAAAGCCAAAAAGCCAAAAATCTCCGTGGATATACGATTCACCCAAACCAAAACAGATACCGCCTAGTCTATTTATAAACATTTAAAAACAGTTAGGAAAAGTATTCGACAGCAATATAACAAATAGATAGAATAAAATTGTTAAAGTTAAAATCTATTCACGCTTCTAGACAAAAAGTGGGAGCTCAAGATGCTTATAAATAAGTCAATAAAAATTATAACAATATTCTGAATAGAAGTAGGTAAATAAAAAAAACCCAAACGATTCAAATCGGATGACTGAGGAGACCATGCCTGTGGATCTGCTCTGCCGATCCAACGGTTACAGTAATTTTGATCCAAAATTTGACGCGCTAGTAAACTGAAGTATTGTAGAGCACGGTAGTTCATGTATCATATATGACTTCTTTGTCTGAGTGCTAAAAGTTCAAGTACAGTGTACTCTGAATGTCTTTGGTATTATACCACATTAAATCCGTATGGAAGAAAATGAGGCCCAATGAAGTGATCACCGAAAATTCTAACTCCAGAATTGACAGAAAACTGTTCTAAAAAATGATTTTCTATCATCTATCATCAGATTGTTTTTCAAAGATAACATTCTTTAAAATAGAAGTAAAGAATTTTTCATCCCATATTATTCTGGAAGTTTTGTGGAAAAATGTTCAACATATCAAAAATTAATTGATTTAACGATTAACGCCAGCCACGGAAGCCTACAAACATAACAAGAGGTATTTTTTGCTCCTTTCTGCTTAAAATTCAAAGGTTACTCATAATTATGCTCATAGCTGAATTAAAAATAATATAATACTTACCATATTATGTAGCCTTTAAAATTCTACTGCGGCGTGCAAAGGTTTACCTAATTAATAAGCTTTTACTATTCAAAAAATACATTTCTTTAAATTTTAACACACTGTATCTAAAAAACAGAACTATTGCCAACCCATATTTATATAAACTGTTTTTCTTTGAATCAAGCAAAGATTTATTCTTTAAAGTTTGAGAACATAATTAATTAACACCCCGTATACTGGACTTAATACTGTTTATGTATACTGGAATCGATGGATGGATAGATTCGATGTCTATTTATTTTATCTTTTAATAAGTTGTCATATATTTTGCAACTATCGTTTACACAATATAATTATAAAACAAAAAAAAAATGGAAAACCCTGTTAAACATTAGAAGCAAAATATCGTAAGAAGCGACGCTAATATCTGCCACTCTGTATTTCTTTAAATTAAAACTGAATATATAATCATTAAATACATCTGTTAGACCAATAAACACAAACATGTTTATAACAACTAATGGCAATTAATACCTATAGAAACATTGTAGCGATAAGCAATCATATAATGGATGAAATAATAAATAATGAGACAATGGTGGAAGAGCACTTAATGATATATCTGAAGAGTAAAGAATCGATTACGATCAGGATATTTACAAGAGAAATATGATATCCAAGGATCGTTAGGGGGTTATGAGAATATTGTTGAACGAAATTAATAGATTTTATGACTCCCTAGGAAAGTATTTTTATAAAAGTAATTCCTTTACATTGCTGTAAAACTTCGTACTAATCATCCCGGCATCGTAGAACAGGAAGTAATCAATTTCTTAATTTTGCTAGATATTGTAACTTCACTGTTGAAACTTTGGAACCATTTAACTAAGTAAGTTAGATTTAACACGACAAAACATTATTAAAATGTATTCTCGAGCATAGAAACGAAACTTTATTTAAAAATGTAGTGTGAAAGGTATATGAATCAATAAACATCGCGTTTCTGTTTATTCCAGTAATAACACAGTAAAACGTTAAAATATTCCCTAAAATAGGGTGAAATAGTGAGGATAGGGTAAAGCTTTATAAAGAAAAGCAGCATGCAAATCAAATCCACACCCACTCCTACAAAGGGGTTAATTCCACGCCTAAGATTAAATACCGAATGCTTGTGCAAAACAATGTGAAAAACCATAGCCTTGTAGTTTATATTACCTACCAAGCATTTAAATACAATATATTGGAAGGATTGGAAGCCACCTACAGACCAGGGTCCGACTTACCCCTTTAAGTCAAACATTTTTCTATGCCAAATTTTTTACCGAATTTCGTTACCGTGGTGCCTAATGCCTAAATCCTAATGCGCAAATTTTTGAATAAATTATGACGGATCCAATATGGCACATGTAAAAATCGAAAAATCATTCAAAATTTGAAGATTCTGGCGGAAACTTGTTACTTGGTGGTTTTCAAAATCGCCAATCACGAATATAAGGTTTTAATTCAGAAATTCAGATTCATAAACATGAGAATGAGAATATACTACCAGCGCGATGGAGCTTCTGCATATTTCGCTCATCCAGTCAATCTATATTCGAAGAGAGGTTTCCAGGGCGTTGGATTAGCGGTGGTCCTATTAGTCGGCCTCCAAGATCTCCATACCTTACAGCACTGGATTACTGTTTATGGTGCTGGTTCAAAAATTAAGTGTATCATCAATACTGCAGCAATTATTAAAGAAAGACATACAACAGTCAGGAGAGCTACAGACGAACTTCGTAGACGAAGCAGGAAGTGTTTAGAGGTGGTCGCTTTTAAACAATTAATCAAAAAACGCTACGATTAATAAAATATCAATAAATCATAATTTTTTATTGAAATATAAGTCACAGTTTGAAAACAAATTAGAATCGCATAACAACATTTGAGTTTTTTATTATTTTGACATGTAGAATCTATTCCTGGAGTTTGGGCCGATTCTCCCGGCTCACCTTGTATATTTAATTCTATTTTCCTGGAGATTGTAATTGTTAGTTTCTCCCAAGAAAAGGTATCGACGAACATAGATTACTCAGAACATGTCTTAATAAAATACAGATTTCACCCCGTTCCACCACCCTATTCAATCCTCTTTCCACATGCTGCTGAACTCGTTCCTCCTCATGAAATATATCTTATCAACCTAAACAATATTAAAGTTCTCCTCTACTACCGCCTCTGCTTATCAAATATTACAAACTTCCCATAGTAGCTATCGACATAAATTCAGTAAATATTCTCTCAGAGTCAAATTGAGGGAATCTAATAATGGGCTAAGAATTTATGCAGGTAAATATAGCATTCCGCTTCCGCTTTCCTTAACAATGAAAGTTGTAAAATATTTGTAAAAGAATTCGAAACAGTCAGTAGATAGGAACCTTAGCAATAATTAATTATAAATCACAAAAGCTGTTACATTCAAATATATTTTAAATATTCTGAGAGAAAATATTGGGATTCCAGTAAAAATCAAATGCAGAAAGTGAAGGCTAGCGTGTACATTGACATTGACATTGACAAATTCCCAATTTTGCCTCTTCTATACATGTCGTTACAAGTTCTACAAAAATGCTTTGCTAAGTTCCCATTTTTATTCAGGACGTCGCATTTTGAGTTATATTATTTCGACTACTATAACCTATGCAAGGTCAATTAAAGTAGAGCAAAGTTAAGAGACAATATAGTGCAAAGATGTTTTTCTTTTGAAAATTGGACCCTTTTTTGTGGAAAAAAATCAAAAGTGGAATTAAAAGTTTCGTCATATTGGAGACATGGGAAAACGGTATTCATTTTTTTTATGAGTGCCATTATGGATTTTAAAATTTTTGTAATGATTTATTTTTTTTTGCCGAACTGCTATATCATATACTTTTATTTAAAAGCCTTGAAGACACACAAATGTGTGTCCAACATCAAACTTTTAATATAAATGAAAATTGCAAGTTCAATTTAATTTCTATTGATAATGATAAAATTAAGAATATTAAAAAAAAACATTAACAAATTCATTTCCTTTCTATTTGAATATTGTATTTCTAGTTTGTCAAATACTTCATCATGTTACACACTGTATGTAAGTAGCGTAAGCGTAAATATTTTATAAATATTAACTCGTTTATGGATGTTTTTCAATTTAATCGCAAAACGTAATGCGCTTCATTTAAATAAGGTCAGAACTAGAATTCCACACTCTGATATTGTTTTAGAAATCGGACAGTAAGTTACATGATTTGTGGATCTCTCTAAGTTTCCAAGACACGCTTGCGCCTCGCCCTGAAATCTACCTGACTCGTGCAAAACACCTTTTCCCCGTCCTGTAACGTAAATTACTATATTAGTATTACTTCAACTGAATCTTCTTTGTTTTTATCGTCCCTTGTTGTTTTTCCTGTTCTTCTATTTCACGTTAGCTCCTGGTGCTATAGGGACGAACAACAATCCGGCGAATCTAAAAATTATTCCAACCCTAAAAGAGAGCGATTTACAGGGCGCTTACTTTCATGGTTTAGCTGTAAAGTGGTCTTGCGGTTATCCGTGATTTCGGAAACGGGGGCGGGTCCCGCCCCTTGTGTAAAAGCAACGCGTTTCTGCTAAATAAATCCCTGCCTCGCCTGGGCACTAGTGTTTGTCTATGTCTGTCCGTCAGGCTACAACAAGCCATCAGTTTATTCAGCTCACCCCGGTCAGTTTGCTTTCTTTGTTTTGCCCTCTGTTCTCATGCTCGTTTTCTTAATTTACTTCCGCATATAAATAAATTTTCCTTAATGAGACCCGGGCATTCCATTAATCTATCATGTCAAATTGCCTCTTCTGTGGTGTAAATTAGATGCATAAATTTAAAGGTGATGTCTCTAAAACCAGAGGGAGGTCTGAATTGGGTTAAATACGGATGTTTCGCGATCCTGGAAGCATCTGAAGTACTGGAAGATACTAAAATATTCTTGTACCGGCCGTCCAAATAAGGAAAGATATATGAATGTTTGGATAAAAGTCTGCTCTTACTCGTCGCATATCATTGTTTATACGTTGATTATCAAACAAATCAATAAGCAGTAAAAAAGTAAAAAGCTTTAAAAAAGAGACTTCTTGAAAGATTTAATTTATATACAGGGTGTCCCCAGTTCGGGTTGCCTATACCTGAAATGCATACAAAATTTCAATTGTCAAAAAAAATCATTCTTCATAAAAATATTTGCTTGTCCAAAAGCCCTTGGCAAGATAGTCATTTGTTCAATTTACTGTCCAGGGTGTTCAAAAATTTGGAAAAGGTAATGGGGAGAAGTTGCTTGGAATTAAATTTTATGGTTAAATATGAAAGCATGGCCTTCTAGTTAATACTCGACATTCTGGGATATTCTAGGACTCTAGTAAATATTGGATTAATGTTTTTGAGGTTTTTGATCCCCTGTATAAAAAATAAATTATTAATATGCAAACATGTGTATCTCTTTTTCAATAAAGCAATATTTTTTAAATATAATTTATGGCTTCTCCGAAAGTATTAAAAAATAAGTAGAGTAGTTAAAAATAAGAATGTCGAGTATTAACTAGAAGGCCATGCTTTCATATTTAAACATAGAATTTAATTCCAAGCAACTTTTCCCCATGACTTTTTCACGTAGCGTTAAGATTTAAGGTACTTTACTGTTTTTTCCTTTTCCAAATTTTTGAACACCCTGTACATTAAATTGAACAAATGACTGTCTTGCCAAGGGCTTCTGGACAAAAAATTTTTTTTATGAAGAATGATTTTTTTTGACAATTGAAATTTTGTATCCATTTCAGGTATAAACATCATTACATGGAAATAATACATAACTTATACAATATTAAATACAGCGCGTCATATCAAACTTAATCATTATGAAAATACAAAAAATATAAGTATGTATAAAAGATATAACAACAGTATTGCAGAACAAATTAGAGCAGTGCTAAACAAATTCAGATCGAAAAATTACAGTGCAAGAAAAATTGTAAAAATACATCAAACTACATTTTCGATTGAATCTGTGTTTAACAGATTTGGTAAAAATCGTAATGGAGGAAAATATGTCTATTTCATTATTAGAATAAACCATATTAATTAAACGAGACATAACTAACTAATAATATAAACTTATTTTTTTTACTTAGAACGTAGAGGTAGTTACTAACGCTTTAGAATCTAGTCTAGTAAAAATTCTTCATTTCTAACTAAATTAAATATTTTCACGATTTTTTCCAGGACAGCATCATTTGATGTCCGAGAAATATTAGCGTGGTTAAAATATTGACTTACCTATTTGTCGGACACACTGTATAGTAATATAAATATTAATATTAATAAAAATACTAAGTTTAAATTTGTACTAATGTATAAGAACTGTTGTAATAAACTGTAATTTTCTAGATACGCCATAGATCTTTCCTAATATACGAGATAAAACTATTTGTTTATACAATAGTTTTTAACTGAATACAAATAAGGATAGTGATTAACACAGAGGAAAAAGTGTGGAGTGCTTTAAGAACAAATAAAGGAACACAAAATTTTTGAACACCTGATATTAAAGTATGGTTATTTCTGAAGTTTTATATACATCATGTAACATGCTGTTTTGAAGCCTGATACACTGTATCAATATGAGTAAGAAAAAATTGACATATTTACCTTATACAATTTTTCCACTTTGATTGAACGGTAGTAGTAGTAGTAGTAGTAGTAGTAGTAGTAGTAGTAGTAGTAGTAGTAGTAGTAGTAGTAGTAGTAGTAGTAGTAGTAGTAGTAAAGTAGTAGTAGTAAAGGGGCGGCCTCAGCCTGGCAATTAGGCCACAAGTGGGCCCTTTTTGCCTACCCCGCCGTCCCATCACCTAACCACTCTCTGCATCTGACCCTCCTCGAACCTACCCGACGCCCTAATGAACGCCAGGATTTTGTCCATGGAAGGTCTCTCACCTCAACCCCTTGCAGCTCTTCAACACCAAAAACTTTATGTCTTATTCTCCCAAAGGCTGCACACTGTCCCAGAAGGTGGACTGGGGTGTCCTCCCCTTCGCCACATTTCGGGCATAGAGGGTCCTCCTCAATTCCTATTAAGCTTAAATGCCTCCTAAGTCTGCAGTGGCCTGTCAGAACCCCCACCATTTGGTTTAGGGCTCTTCGACTGAGGCTCAGCAGCCATCTTGTCTTGGATTTGCTAGGTCCATGTATAAAACTATGGGCCTGCCTGCATCCTCTATTTCTCCTCCAATCCAGACCTAAAGTTTGATAGGCCCACTCATTGAGGGCCCCATTAATGCTGCCTCGTGTGATACCTAAGATTGGTTCAGGTCCCTGTCCAGGTCCCCTAGACCCAAGACGAGCTAATTGATCCGCCGTCTCGTTAACAGGGATGCCCCTATGGCCTGGGACCCAAACCAACTCTACTACTTTTCGTCTGGCCAAATACCCTACATTCTTGGACAAGGGAAGACCTAGTCCTCGGGGAGCTAACCGTTCTGAGCGCGGCCTGACTGTCGGAGCAGATAAAAATCTTCTCCTCTGCACAATTCCTTACCTCCTCTTTGCTTGCTATCATCAAAATAGCAAAAACCTCAGCCTGGAAGACTGTAGCATACATACCCAGTGAAAAGCTTTCCTGGATGCCGCTGTCTTCCAGATAATTCCTGCTCCTGAAAAGTCGTCTTCTACCCGAGATCCACCCATTGACTGAACGGTAATATATACAGGTTGATTCTCTAATATTGCGGAAAACAATTAGGTTAAAAGGACGGGCACACTTCCATTTCTAAAAACGTCTACTATCGGAAGTTCCTCCGCTAAAATGGAGACACAAGAAGATTTTTAATCATCTGTGATTCTCTACAGAGGTTGAAAAATGTAACTCTCAATGATTTTCTCACGGAGTTGAAAATTGGCATTTCCAAATTTTAGTCTCTTAAAAAGTTTCCTTTCTCTTACATTTTTACACTAAAACTTTCCTTTTTTTTAGTAAAAAAATATAATGAAAATGTTCTTTTACAATTTATTTAAAAATTACTAAATACATTACAAAAACTGTTCATTTCCACTATAAGCTTTTATCATGCGGCGCATTGATTAGCAAACATATTCAAGAATGTCTATCCAACGATTTGGATATGCGACAATTGAATACTGTCGAACAACTAAACTGAAATGGACTGTACAAACGTTTGTTATCTTAATAAACTAGGGACTTTAAATCTTTAATCAATTTCTTCAGTTAACCTACCCAGAAGAAAGATTAGGCCAATCAGGAAAAGTACAACGATTCCATCTCACACATTAAGGGAAAACTGGTGTTGGTGACGGCTTTCTGATAGCGCTTGTGAGTTTTTATAAGTTATGAAAATGGGTATTAACATCCCAAAGGAGTTAGTCTAATTGGTAAAGAGTATTTGTGCAAGCAATTGAGGATTGTTACTTATTTTTTCTTACATCCATAGACACAGATCCACTCTACGAGGAAAATTATCGGATAAAAGTGTTTCCATATACTGAATATGAAGATAAGTTTGAAGAATTCTCTAAACTGTTGAGTGGTTATGGTTAGTATTTAATACGTGAAAAATTTTCCTAGTGCTTTTTGTAATGCTATCTTCAATTTGAGAGGTAACTGTTTTTTTAAACTCCCGATTAGTGAAGTAGTAGTTAACAAATTAATTAGATTTCTTATGAAACTACCACTTTGCTGATAACAAGTGTTAATAAATAAGAAATTTTGAGACCGTATTGATATGTTAATCAGTTTCTCAAGCAAACCCGTTTATTGTAATTTGGCTTGTACGTTTATCCACAATCAAGAACATTGAATATGTCTACATTAACAGAACTAAAGTTAACTAGAAGTAGTCTATCATAATTTGTAATATAAGCGTAAAAAAGTGTAACAAAGAACTCTTATTGCGCATGTCAATTGCAATTTATTCCAATATTTTTGTCAAAAATGTATTAAAGTAATTTTAAATTAAAACACAACATTGTGCTTAGTAAATAGTTTCACAATACATATTACTTTCTACTACAATAACAAAGGTTAAATTTTACTGGATTAAAAGTAATACCCTTTCGTAAAATTATACAAAAATAATTACGATATTATAGTATTTTTTTCCAAGGCATTTCTTCCGGCTACACTGACATGATCGTTTAATAGGGAATTTTGAATGAGCAGTCGCCTAAAGCCCTCTACACACACATTTGAATCTTGTTCTATTTATGTACTTTCTTAAAAATTAATAAACTTTTATCAAATTTTCCTAGTAGTAACACGAAATGGCGTTTCATCAAAATACCGTTATCCGAAGCTATCTTGATCATCTGAGATGTTCCCAAATAGCCTTTGTAACTGGCATTGTAAAGGGCTCTGTAAAGCAACTGTGTGGGAACTCGGCTTAGATGTTTTGATAGCGGTTCCGCCCCCACAGATCCTAGGCCGAGGATAAGCTAACGCCAGGGTAGTTCAATGTATGTCTGTAATTAATGGCGACCAGATACACAGGCCACGGCATAACAACCCGTAAAACCACCGTACTTTACATGCAATTTTGCAATTCTATGTTTATCTGCGAGAAATAAAAAACTGAATTTTGAGTTTCTGGTAATAAGCTTGTATAAAAATTCCCCCTTACTTTTTAACAACAAAACGCTTCTTAAAGTTTTTATTAATGAAACACCCTGTATAGCGGCAGGACAACATAAAATGAATAACTTTTTTGTAGGGGACAAAGCACCAAATTAAGTAGAGAAACGTATACTATTTATATTATTTAAGTAGACATTTTTAGTGATATAATTCACTTTTGCATTTCTCTTGGATTTTCTCTTTAATAAGTTTCTGTAAGAACCCCAATCGGTCCTTAGGGTCGTGATACACACGCCATAAAGCCTACTTTGTCGCCGAAGATATATAAATTTCAGATCCTTCCTGACCGCCACCAATAATGATAAGAATAATCCTTTGTAAAAAGTGTCACTTTTTCGTGGAAGGATATATAACAAATGGCTTAGTTGTGATTAATTACGACAGTGGTTTTACAACTATATCTAACCGATGACCTAAATTGAGGCTCTTTGTCTTCTCTTTCGCAATAAAAACGTTTAATCTATAACTGCATTGTATAGAGAAATATGTTTCTCTTTCAGACAGGACTTTCATTTCATATCCACCTTTTGTCACTATAATAGCGGTTTAATCGAATAAAATAAGGTTGTGACACATTTTTAAAAATTATTTCAATAAATTATTATTTTTTTTTGTTAACTAAAAGTTCTTTGAGGACATATAATTGTTTATTCCTTTGAACACAGGATGCAAAGCGACGTTTTGATAAACCTATCAAAGTAAACAAAAGAGTCACAGTAAAATTTTCGACTACGTTATAAGAGGGATGATATGTAGACTTCAAAATTAGTACACTATTTATCAGTGAAGCAGATTTGTGCAAAATTTAATTTATTCTTCCATTACACAGCTCCACAAAAAAAGTGGGAGGTCCGAAAGACAAGACGATGGTATCTATATGTTTTTGGGGTCGCCGAATCCGAATCCGGTGTCCCTTTGACCCGATTCGCTCTGGGTTAAGGTCAGTTCAAGGTCAAATATAGAGAATTAATTGTAAATAAAGTAAACCGATATATCTATACGTTTTTGGGGTCGCTGAATCCGAATACAGTATCCGTTTGACCCCATCAGGTCTGCGTTAAGGTCAGTTCAAGGTCAAATGTAGAAAATCAACTGCCAACAAAGTAATCCTACGGTTTTTGGGGTTGTTGAATCGGAATCCATTTGACCTGAACAGGTCTGCTAAATATTTGAAATGCTCAACTCAAAACACTCAAGTGATATACAGATAAGGGTATTGGTCTTTATAGAACAAATCGTTCCTACTATACAAATAGTACATAAAGCCTATTACACATAATAATAATTAAGTAATAATAATAATTAAGTAGCCTTCATTAAATTCATTCTATTTAAATTCATTGAATAAAGAATATGAAGATAAGTTTTGTTGTAAATTATAAAGATTTTAATATACGCCATACACGTTATTCAAAAGAAAGAGTTTAATAAGCCCATTTTTCAGTGTAAGGCACCTAAAAACATGAATATACTGAGTGCATGCGCTCTCATAAAAAATTTGTTTGATATACCTTATGGATTAAGATTAGAAACATTTTTTATGCACGATGGGGCTCCAGCCCACTTCAGTTTATTAGTTCGACAATATCTAAATCAGATTTATCCAGATCGGTGGATTGGATGAGGTGGACCCGTAGCTTGGCCTCCCCGTTCGCCGGATCTTAATCCGTTAGACTATTTTCTATGGGGTTATTTGAAACACTTAGTTTATTCAGTGCCTGTTGACAGTGTACAACAACTGGAACAAAGAGTCATTCATTGTTGTCAAGAAATACGGAATATGCAAGGTGTTTTTCAACGAGTAAAACGTTCAATGAGAAATCGTTTAGCCAGTTGCATTGAAATGAATGGACATCACTTCCAACACTTGCTGTAACTAAAGAAGTAACACTCAGGTTTAATAATAAGTCACTAGTATTATTTGTTTCTGTATTGTTCCCCGTTTTTTTTTAATTATAAATCTGTTTTCCATTTACCGTTTCTTTTTTATCACTATTTAACAATACCTCACAGGTTTTCTACAAGAATACCTTTTTTTCATATGCCAAAATTCAGATGGCTATCTGAAACGGTTCCAGAGATATAAAATAAAAACTATATCCCGGTGCAATCTTTGAATCGCCATAGCAACCTTATGACGCATTTGCGGACCTATGTTTATATGAACTTTTCTTCATAGTTTAACATGTAGAATTACCCCTAGAATTATTCGAACGGTATTTCTGGACACCCTATAACACCAATTTTTGGATTATCGGATATTGCTAAAAATTGTATATTATTGCAAAAATCGGTTTATTTGTTAACAGTTAACAAGTAGTAACTAATTTAAAAGTATATAATGTTATGTTTTATTAAATTGGAAATTTTATATCGATTCTTTTCTCGGCAAACGAAACATAAAATTGTCGAATAAACACAAATTTTAAATTGAATATATTTGAAATAGACATAAACAGTGTGTGAATTACTGTAATGAATTTAAATGAAAGATATTTATCAATAGTATAAGTTAAAATGTTGTAATTAATAAATTTTCACAATAAAACGTCTCGACTGTCAAAATTATGACAAAAAGACCATCATAACTTCATGTGTTTAAACTCCAACCAAAGTTCAAATTGTTGTGCAGACTTTATAATACTTGATGGAACGGAGCACTTGGAAATTTTCTTTCGTTTACATTTGAAAAACGAGTAAAGACTGTATGAAAGGTGTTAAAAAAGGTTGTACTAAAGACATTGAAATGACAGACATGCTGAGAATTAATCTATTTATCAAAATTTAGTTGAAATTTGTAAAAATAAGTAAAATTTTGGCACGACTTTTAACTTAATCTAGAAACGTGCAATTGATGTCATAAAATGCAAAAAATGCAAGGAAGCTGAAAATGTAAATTTCATGCGTCATAATTCAGTCCAAAAAGTCAGTATTCGCATAAATAAAATTTCAAAAATGATTGTTATTGTTGCTATAGTGATTTTCACTTGTTTTCCACGTTTATTAAAAGTAATCTCCGGGCTCGAGGTAGCCAGTCTTCCATGTTTACCTGTAGCAGTAACATCGCTAGTTTGCTCCTAGGAAAAACAATTGCTATCAATTAAAATCAACAAGTTAGTGAAAACAGCATACTTATCAAGCCATCTTGGTGGTGAAATGTCGTAAACAGATACACCAACAACCCAAGTAATTGTAAAACAACAAATTGAAACAAGGTTAACAAGCATAAATAAAAAGTGACAAGTGAAATCTATAAAAAAAATAGTGCCAACTAAAGCGCTATATAAATTTCTACATTAAAGATTTCACTGCATTTATGTGTAATTAATGCACAATTCCATTGTTAATCAACTGAACTACATACAGTATAAAAAAATCATTATGCACTGTAACAGTATAATTTAGGAGGGAAATTTCTTGTTTAATTAATCTAGTATAAGGAGTATAACATTTGTAAATTGTAAAAAACCCATGACCAGTAAAATCTTGTAATATATCGATATTTTGTAACTTAAACATGTCTTTCATTTAGAGAAATTAGAGTAACGAATCAATATATAAAATCTTAATCAAAATAAAAATAAAATAAAAAAGGAACCCACACGCTGAGAGTCTCATATAATAATAATAATAATAATATAAATAACAACAAAACAACATATAAAAAAAATAAAGGCGTCCACAACAACATAATAATATGTACTCTAATAATTTGTTCATGTAATTTAAAAGTATGTATACTTGACAATAATATAAAAAAATAAATAAACAAAAGATCAAACGCTCAGACAACGAGATTAAACTAATTGAAATAATAATATTATCACCAAATCATAAATATGTCACTAAAAACTATATTATAATTAAAACGAATACTAATATTTTCAATTTAAATAAAAATTATGTTATCTATTAGTACTTTATACAGCAATTTCTTTTCCAATTACCTATTGTCGTTTTTCTTTTTCTCTGATGATGGCAAATATTTTCATACTGAATAAAAAGGCCTCTAATTTACCCCATTACATCTAAAATATAATTACCATGTCGGCCAGGATAAATTTTAACTCTAGGGTATTAATAGTACCTATTACCGTCCTGCTAATTTTTAATATTTTTGGTTAAAACAGGTTTGCAGAAGGCAGTATGTGGTTTAATAATGAGAAGTTAACATTCTACTGTGGCCTTACAAAATAGTCATCTTTGTGAATTATCTCTCATTCACACTCAAACAAGAAATATACTGGATTAGGAAAATAAAGTAATTATCTTATTAATAAATTAAAATTTTTAATCGATAATCGCGATTTTCAAGCAACATTTTTAAATTTTGTTTACTTCATAATACCCTACTTCCGTTTTAATTTCAGGGTGCGTGCGAGATTTGAATTTCTTGGAAGTTCCAGAGATTTTATTGAACAGAATATTCCGTTCGAAAAAGATGAAATTATATTCTAAAAGGGGCGTCTTAATCTCTGGAACTGACGTCACATTGTTAGGCAAATTTCTATTCAATATAATTTCATTGTGTAAATGTGGACATATTTTAAATATTAGTAACGGTATTGTACTTCCCTATTTTTGTATAGGTATAAAATGTATGTAAATATTTTTTGCTTTAAATGTCTTTTTTTTATTTTTTTATTCAACTGGAATTATTTGTGACATTGAAAAGAAAAAGTGACAAAATAAATAAACTAAATAAAAATATTTAAAGGAAGGTATTTAAATAATTAACTCTATTGGCAGTAAGCCTCAATCAAAGGTTTTATAAATGTATGTTTTGTTTAAAACTATGAAAGTAAATTTATGAAACCAACCCCTTGACCGATGCTGTTGTAAAGCAATATTTCAAAAACATTATCAAACAATTTAGTTTCTATTTTCTCTCAATACGGCAGAGTACCAATTAAATTAACAAATACTGCCAAATACCACAAATGAATAAGTACAGAAAATAATAATAATAATCTATTGTCGAACTGACTAGCAATTTTAAAAATCGAGTTCATCTGAGAGCAGCTACTACACAGTATATACACTGTATCATATTGTATGTATGTACTTTTATATAAAATTGAATATTTGTTAATAATTTTATGCATTTCATCTTTCCAGCTCCTTACTTGTTTTTTAACATTTTTGTAAGTAATTTTCGAATCTGGACACTTCACTTCATTCCACTTCACTTTTCACTGGACAAGCTAGTGTAACCTCAAACAACCACGTGCACTAATCGCAAGACTGAGCTGCACAGGCATAATTAATTATCAAATATCAAGTGAGGTGTAACTGTTATTTTTGGTTTGGTAGTTTTAATTTTTTATTATGTTGTCGCAAGGACATGCAATAAAGTGATTTTTTTCTCCAAAAAGGAATCAAGAAACGAAAATTCAAGAGACAAAAAGTTGTATTTTTAGTTGATTAATGCGAAAAAAATTATAAAAGTTTTACAAAAGTCAGTGGCGCATATTTTTTTGTCAAATATATTGACACCGGGACGCGACTGGACTTAATAATTTTAATCTATTTAAGGCTAAATTAGCCTCTTTCTACCATAAAATAACACTAAAATCACCAGAGGATTATTAAAATTTTTACGAAAAAACGATTTTTGAAAAAAATTTAACACCCAATCATTTGAAAACGAAACATTACCGAATCTATGTTTATATAAACCTTTTGTATTAGAATCACTCAAAGAACACAAGGTGCCGTCACTAAACATTGAAATAACTTAATACGGTCATAAACTTTAAACTACATGAAGACCAAACACTTTTTTAAATTTTACTGTAAAATGTAACTGAATAAAACATAAATTCTGTTTTGATTCCACCTTTTTTGTAAACCGATAAATTGCGTGAAAACTAAAGTAAATGTAATAAAATGAAGCAGTGATGTCAATTTCGCATCTTGAGGACATATAATATCAGGTGTAAAGTCAACTTGTATATTCCAATTGTGTAAATAATTATCAAGCACGCCCGGTTTGTAGACTACCTATTAGTCGAAACGAATAGAAATGTAAGTAGATATGACATTGTGTATAAAAGTTTTCATTTCGTACGTATCATTCTCAGCTTAGTTTTGTTACTTTCGTGTTTTTCTGGCTTAGTTTAAGTTGTCTAGCACCGATTCTGCTGATGAAGTGACTGAATAATAAAAACGAGTAAAAAATATCTCGTTTAGAATATTACAACTTTAAAAAACTAGAAATTAGTTTCTAGTCAATTCAAATATATTAGATTAGTACTTATTTGTGTGTATAATTTTTGAGGAGATTTTATAAAATATAAAGAATAATAATTTTAAAGTATAAACGATCCCGCAGGAATCCTTGTGTAAATTGGTTTTCGGTCAAATGGTTTGAAACCAGGTGATTTTTGTGGTAGATTAAAAGTGTCAATGGGCGTCAAGCCCAAAAATTCATGGTTCAAAGTTGCAGCTGGCTGAAGCTACAATGCTTTAGATTTCACTACCTGCATAGTATAGTAAATAAATATAACATTTTTGCTCAATGGCCAATAACCCAATAAACTATCGCCGATATATCGATATCTCTAACTGAAAGGGTTAAAAACGATATTGAGATGATCTTTCAGATCACGATCAGTACAATCGATTGTTCACAATCATTATCGTACAATAAAAATCATAGCGATTGCGCTCTGCATTTGCGTGACCCGATGTGCACCACGGGGAGGTTGCTAAATCGGACTTAGCACATCATGTAAGCTTAAAATGGGCTGAATTTCAGAGTGGAAAGATCCTGTCTAACAGGAATCTATGCCTTAACCTAATACTTCAATATTATTTTCGTTCTCATTGCGTGTATCTGATGTTGAATTAAGCAAGGATTCATCGGGGTACTTGATTATTATTTTGATGCTGCGCGTAGCCTAAAAACCACAAAATGCAGGCGATATGAGCGCATGTACCCAACGTACGGACATCAGATTGACATGTGCAATAATCTTCTATTATGTTATCGGTATCGTCAGTATCGTTAATTCCGTCTCCATCAGAGTTATTGTAAGCTATAAATATTTGGTGCTTAACAGCTCTTCGAAACCTGGACTAAACCCTAACTCTTATAAAGTCCCGTTCATTTACATGCTCGTCTAATTGAAATTCGTCATCATTTTCCCCTCACTATTTTATCTTTTGTATATAAAATGGAGAAAGCTTAACCTGATAAACACCGACAGTTATGTCTTGTAAGTCACCCACGTTAAGAATAGGAAAATCAGGGATATCATCACGATGTAACCTTCTCCACTGAGATTTTCTACTTCAACTCTAGCTTAAACGACATTAGGAGTTTGCGATTTTAACAACATTTGTTGAGCCAGTTCAACAGTTGCACCTGCCATGTGTATAACGAGGTGATACCTCTTGATTAGAGCATCAGCAATATGATAAAAGTCACCAATATATTTCGCATGTTGCATATTAAATATATTACCAAACATTTTAAAAATAGATCGTATTCAAAAGTACGTTTTGCTGAAATAATGTAAAAAAAATGTTAATCTATCTATTAATTCTTTTCAAATATGTTACATAAGGATTCCAGCGGGGTTTTCTTACAATTAGTAACATATACCTATCCACAAACCAACATTAGACAATATTTTATGAATCATACAAAAAGTACTGATTTCTTAAAAACACTAGAAAACTATTTTTTGGTGACTTTAAAATAACATATCGGAAAGTCGTACAAAATCAAAGCGTACCTCTTTATCTTTATACAGTTGGTTTAAAAAATTAACAACTGGCAACACTGATACCGGTCTGGGTGCTGCCTAGAGGCGGCGTACACATGAGTTTAAAAGCAGTTTAAACAACGAATCACAACTCAACCAAAAAAAAATGGCTCCCACTTACACCCTGTAGGGCACAGTTATATCTATTTTTTTTCCAGTTTCAGTAAAATCACACGAAAATTTCCCGCGGTTACCATTAACCTTCCAAATTCACTCTTCCTCCAAGAATATACTGTAAAAAAATAAATATTAGAACACTAGAGACTTTAGCACGACTGCGTTCGATATTAGTGAGGGAACATTTTGGGAGTAATTCGTCTTCTGCGTTTGACTTGAATTGTGATTTCTCACGGGCGTAAATAAGGCCCTTCAAACAACCCACTGAAAAAGCCCGTCGTTAAGGAAGTATCATATTTAAGGACTGCCTGACATCAAGTGTGCTGTCAGAAAAGCTTCATCGTGTTGAAATCACGCTGGAAGGCGCCCGCGCCCCTTTCAGTAATATTGGAAGTTCGACGCACCTGTAGGCCAAAAATCCCCAGGCTCAAGCCTTTGTTTGCTGGAGGTTATATATAAAGTACGATACTTATACATATAATGTAAACCGAGTTTTGGAAGTGTAAATATATAGGGATAACATGAAGCAATAAAGCTTTTATATAGGTAACAGGTTCCTAATTTGTTAGACAATGCTAAACTGTATTGGCACAGGTTAGCGAACTTTATCACTCTTTAATAGAAATTACTAAAGTAAGGAAAATACAGTCACATAAAACTTGGTATTTACACAAGTTCCATTTGACAAGGTTAATAGTAATAAATAATAATTTCACATTGTCACAGTGGCTATATAAATATTAGTGGCATCAATAAAGAATCAAATACCACCCATTTTTTTTCAATGTAAACACTATTCCACAGGTCAAATTTAATTACAGAATAGGAATAATACAAAAATACAACGATAATTAACTAAAAATTCAATTTTCAATAATATACACAGTAATACACACAAGATCAATAAAAAGTTAAAATCCGTTTAAAACATAATAACGTGAATATATGAAGAAAAAGATGTCAACAAAACTATTTTAAGGATGCATTGCTATAGCTGAAGGTGCTAGTAAAACTAGGAACATCATTAAATGTATTACATATATTTTTAAGGGGTGAATACGTTCTGGCATTAGTTCTAGCCGTTAGAAGATAAAATAAAGTCAATCAAATGGTATTATAAGTAAGTTTGTAAAGAAACGTCTAAGGAATCTTATACTATCTAAGTAATATTGATAGTACATTGTATTTACCAGAATTTAAATGTAGTTTCTTTTTAATACAGTTTTGAATAATATCCAAACTTTGCCGCTAGATTCTGCATTCCGTTTCGTCTAAAGTTTTGCACAATATTTTTAAATCATCCACATAAAGAATACAATTGACGGTGAAATCTGCTACAATGTCTTTCATGAATATATTGAACAATAACGGTTCCAATTTGGTCCCTTGAGGTACTCCTGAACGTACTTCAACGGAACGGAAACGACAAAATAATACTTTTGTACCCTATTACTAAGACAAAATTAAAAAAATTGTACAGGATCGTTGGAAAGATAAAAATACAGTTATTTAAGTAAAATATTGTGGTCCAGTCAGTCAAAGGCTTTACAAAAATCAGTGCAAACGATGTCTGTTTGTAAATCTTTATTGATTGTTTCAGTGATATCGTCTGTGATATTGTTTCTAGGCAATTCTAATTCTGATACTCGCCGTTAAATTGCGACCAGACAAAATCTTACG
This sequence comes from Anoplophora glabripennis, assembly GCF_000390285.2. NCBI lineage: Eukaryota > Metazoa > Arthropoda > Insecta > Coleoptera > Cerambycidae > Anoplophora > Anoplophora glabripennis. The sequence goes on along the minus strand of NW_019416425.1, from coordinate 699,107 downwards.
TCATCATTGCTCTTTATAAAACATTCTTCTTTATATTTATATTTTCATTGTAGTATTTCTTTCTTAAATTTGAAGGTAATAGTCAAGTAACAGCATAATAGTATACTAGGTCGCAACAGCCGTAGTAGCTGTTAATTGTTTACTTGTAAATTTTTCATATAATTTTAATTCCAACGCAAATATTTTGATTTATTGTAGAATCGTAAGTTGTGCAAAAAAAATAGTCCTGAACTGGAAAACAAAGAAATACGAAATACGTGTTTTAATATTTCTTACGAATCTTTCAAATCTGTTTTGTTTATTAAAAAATACAAATTGTACACATAAATGCCACACATATTAATCACTTGAAGACAAATATGTCAGCTTTCAATATGGTATCAACTCTGACCTTTATTACAAATTGATTGTTTAAAAAGTTTAGCAAATTTACTTGAGCAAAGGCAGTATCTACTCTACTCGATTGAATTGTTGCCAATTTATAAATGGAAATTTTCTGATAACTTTATTCCAATACACTTACTATATATGGAAGTGTTGAATAAAACATGAATGAAACTTTGATTAACATATTTACTAGAAGAAAATAACATAAAAATTACTTATTCCAGTAATTTTGTAAAGACGCAATTATAAAAGATGTAGAAGGGAACGCACATATCTCAAAATGTATTAGTCGCTAAAGATTTAGGTAAGTACTTCATTTTGTTTTTGATTTGTCATCTTTCTCTGATCTTTACCAATGCTGTGTAAAATCTTATAAGTTTATACAATATTTAAAAATATATCGTACTAAAAGTTAGTCTTGTTTTTTGTATTTTTTTTAACAGGAAATACGAAACCAAGAACACTTAATATCTAGTTTTAATATAGACGATTCTAAAATAATATTAATATATTCAATACACAAATTTAGAAATTTTAAATAATTTCTATGCTATAAAATTTAACCCAAATAACAATATTATTAATTATCTGAACAAGTTTTACAGAAATATGAAAATGATTTCTATATTTTTACATAGGTAACTATTACTTCATTAGCGCCAAGTCATCATTTACTCTACCAATGTTGGTAATATTATGTTATTTCAGAATATCTGTTCATTAGTACAACTATATTGTTACCGTATTGTTTCCTACTGGGTTGGGAATGGAATTAACCGACCAATTCTATTGGAATCCTTTGCATCCTGATGGTCAACCCTCATCTCCATGATGTCCTGTTTAATTAGGTAATTTTCCTGGAGCAATAGTTAACTCGTAATTTAGTGTAGCCTTACCCAAGGGTGGGTTTATGTCGATCATACTGATGCATGGTCTTAAATATACCGTTGCTATTGTGTTTCTACTAAATTACAATAACTAATTAATTCTTCTTCACTCATTTACTGTAAAAACATATTTATGTGCTAGCATACTTTTAATCAATAAGGAACGATTTGATGAGATAAAATTTTCAAAAATTACTATTTATCCAATTTAAAGGTACATTTCTATTGTCTAGAAAAACTAACTTAGCAAATTGTTTAAAATAGGATATTGATTGTAATTGGAAGTTTAGGAGAATATAGTACTAAGTGATATAACCATGTGTCCAAAATTCGCAAGTATTGTGAAAGCATACAATTATTTTTTTGTAGGTTGGTAATACTGTCCTTGATATCTGTGCAGAGTTTCAAGTCAATATATTCAATTGCTGCAGAGCTACTCTTTTGTAAACATACGAAAGTGAGTTTATCGATTTTCACTATGTCTGACTTTGTTGAGCAAAGAATTTGAATTAAATTTTGTTTGCGGAATGAATATTCTGCCGCGAAAACGTTGATGATGTTACAGAAGGCCTTTAGTGATGAGGTTATGTCGCAAAACAATGTTTACAAGTGGTACAAAGACTTTAAAGAAGGCATTTCTCTGTCTTTCTCGCGTTAGGGACGAATGGCGTCTCGGACGACCATCAACGTCAACTGATGAACACGTTAATCAAATCAAAGATCTTGTTCTCAAAAACAATCGATTAATAATAAGAGACCTTGTTGATACTGTTGGGCAACATAGTATTTAGCTACATTTTTTCAAAAACAAACTTAGACATTGACAGTCAAAAAACATTATTTGCTATTTTTAACTGAAAACTAAATGCTGTTTCCAAAATTCTCTCTAAAAAATCCATTTCAATTATCACAATCCACCATACTTGCAAATTTTCATGTATAGAACCTACTACAGTTGGATGTTAATGAGGATTTAAGAGTATAAATTCCAATTTGAAATTAAATGTGTACAATTACATTATTTTCATTACCTACTTATTCTGTTGTTATTTTGTTATAAATGTTTATCTCGCCATCCCAATGTTTTTGATAAGTATCAAGATAATATCTATGTAAATATTGAATGTAAATATTTCCGTAAGTACACTGAAAGAAGTATTAGTTTGCATTAAATCATTTCCATTTGTCCTAAACTGATGTTAGATTTGAATATACTCTAGATGTAGTTTTAATGATAACTAACAGGTAATAAAGTTCAAAATATTGGAAAGTCAAGCTTTTTTGTAAATGTTATATATTTAGATATATGTATAATAGAAATTACTATAGTAGTATACTTCAAAGATTTGAATAGGCACTACTACACACTAATTTCTTACAAGTCATATTTGTTTTTTGGTAAAAGCATATATGTATAGGTAGATAGAAATCTTCAGAGGTGGAATAATTAAGTGTATCAAATAAATTCAAGGTTGATTACTAGGTTTATTAAAAAAAACTATTTTTTTTTTAAATCCCCTCTGAAATAGATTCAGGGAGGTGAGAAGAGATGCCTGTAAAAATTGAAACACTTAATATTAATATTTAGAGGTCGCGCATCGCGATTTTCTATTTTCCATTTAAATAACAGGGGATAAATTATTTTTCAATTTCAGAATTTTATATCTTAAAAACCAATAGACGGATTTAAATGACCGAAATGTATTCTTGTAGGGAATTGAACGTTCTACAAAAAATGGCCCTACTCATTTCTTGATAAATCTACTCGTACAAAAGTTATTCAAATTCAAAGTTAAATTTATGTTATAATTACACTTCTCTTATCCAGTTTCAGGTAAAATGATTAGAGTTATCATGATATATTATAAAAAAGGCATTTAAAAGTCAAAATTGATAAGTTTATAAAGTCTTTCAAATTAATATGACTGAAAAATCAATTACAATCCTTTTTATTGTGTTAAATAGTATTTGAATTTTTTAAATTCTTTCTTTACTAATGATAATTAAATGACTTTTCGGTTGTGACAGTGGAAAATTTTAAACTATTATCATTTTATCTGAAACTGGAGAAAAAAGTGTAATTATAATATAAAAACTATAAATTTGAATAACATTTGTACGAGTAGGTTTATCAAAAAATGATAAGGAACATGTTTTGTAGAACATTCAATTCCCTACAAGAATACGTTTCTGTCATTTAAATCCGTCTATTGATTTTTAAGATATAAAATTCTGAAATTGAAAAATAATTTTTCCCATGCTATTTAAATGGAAAATAGAAAATCGCGATGCGCGACCTCTAAATATTAATATTAAGTGTTCCGATTTTTACAGGCATCTCTTCTCACCTCCCTGAATCTATTTCAGAGGGAATTTTGAAAAGAAAAATTTTTTTAATCAGCCTATTGATTACACTGGTTGATTCTTGCCTACTGCTATTTTCAGTTCTAAACTATTTGGAAACTGCAGCAAAGTACCTTGTATAGAATACAAATTATTAATTACTTAGTTGCACAATGATATAATGTGAACATTTGCAACACCAGTCTCTCCCGTACTGTATTATTTAAACTGCAACATCGCTCATTTCACTCATTTGCATACAGCTTTAAACACAAAACTAGAACTGAGTGTTTTAAGTCGGACAAAGAGTACTAATGAAAGGATTTAATTTGTAACTAGACCGTCGAATATGTCTGAACGTTGGCTTAGTTGCATCAGTTGTTCTCTAGGTAAGTCTGATACTGGAGCTATAAATAACAAAACTCTGATCGTTATTTAACACCGAAGCAATAATTAATAATTCAATCAACCTGTTATCATGACTGATGAGATTTCATAGCTTTTGAAAACGATTCTAATAAAATGCGAAAATAGTAAGTATGGTATAAATTTTTACGTACTTTTACCAAAGGCAATGTTGTAACAACAAAGATACGAGATTTTTTTGAAAAATTGCATTGTTTAACAATTTGTTTTGTATTTCTTTTTATATTAATATTTTGCATTTATTTTGTATTTATTTGTATTTGTTTTTATTTATTGTATGGTATTTGTCTCTATATTGCATTTATTTATATTGTAATCGCTTGTTTATATCGTATTTGTTATTATATTGTATTTATTTGTTTTTATATTATATTTGTTTTTGTATTGTATTTTATCTAATATATAGAGTACATAGTTATTTCCTACGGCTGTCCCGTAATTAATTGGACATTAGCTAAGCATTAGGGTTCAATAGGCCTTAACAAAATGTCCGCTAACATGGCCATAACTGTTTTATCCACCCTGTATGTACATTCTCGAACAAAAATAAAGAAATGGCATTCAATTTCACACAAAAAAGGTATACTCCTTTGAATTAAAACAAGTAGACCGTTTTCGAATTAAACGTGAGGCAGGTTGGGCCCAAATGCTTTATTTTGATATCAACTATTATAGGACACCCTGTATATAGTTAGAAATCTTGTGTGTGAGGTTAGCTATCTTGTACCTAGTACCTTGTACCTGACTTTTAATTCATTTTTTGATTAGTTTAATATCTTTATAGTAAAGTAAAACATGCGAGAGCTAATAATAAAATATACAGAGTGTTAATGAACTTACGTCAAATATTTTTGCCACATGTCCCTTATGTCAAAATGAGGTAAATACACGGATTTGTATTAAGTAAAATGTAATTTTAAAATCTTACTTACCCCAAGAAGCCACCTTTTGAGAAAATTTTGTTTTTCATGGAAGATGTTCGATGAATTCGCCATTTGTTTGCACACAAGCTTCAGCGCGACGTATCCAATTCGCTCGCACGCGTAGCAACATTGTCAAATTCGATGTCGCAGTTGGTCGATGTGTCACGAACTTCCATGGAATATACAATACTTTTCACATATCCCCACAAAAAGAAGTCTAACTAGGCTGCAGCGGCCTATCCAGCGATCGGGAATAGTAATGTTTAGAAAGTTGCGCACACTCTGAAAAAAGTGAGCGGAGGTTCCGTCATGCACTAACCACATATTTTGCCTTCCAATAACTCCGTCAAGCGATTTGGCAAAAAATCTAGATATAAAGCACCGTCTAAGCGTCTATTCAAAAGGTCCTATTAAAGTGTCATTAACGATACCAGCCCACATGTTCACTGAAAACTGTTGCTGAAAACACCGGCACGTATTTCATGTGGATTTTCAATAGTCCAGTGGTGAGTGTTGTGGACGTTACGTACACTATTTGGACTGAAACATGCTTAATCTGTAACAAGTATTTGCGCTGTAAATTGCGGATTTCTTGCATGTTCCTGAAGCAACCATTCGCAAAAACTTCGACGAAAATCTTCAGGACCAAGCGTTTGAGCACGTTGAATATGAAATGGGTACAACTGAGCTTCTCGTAATGTTTGCCACATAATAGGATGCGAAATATTTACTTGCTGTGCGATATTTCTGGTGCTACGATGCGGATCTTCTTCGACAAGATCTAAAATCATCTCCTCGACATTTAAGATTCTTAGTGGTCGTCCTGGGCCATCGTAGCGACCTCGACGCGGTTGTATTTCACCGTTGTCCAAAACTCTTTGCGCTACAGCAACAAATGTTCGCGGTGCAAGACCACGTCGCGCGTCGTTCAGGATATCTTGCACGGTACATTTGACAAGCTCTGTGGGCATTTTCGTTTGCTTCGCCATAAATTATGAGCATATCATAATATTCGCGATTACCTAAGAAACTCGTAAAAAGTGTTACAGAATTTTTTGTAAATACTCGCCTCGATAAAACACATGTATTTCAGCAGTTCCAAAACAGTTTTAAACACACTTTTAAATAGCTTTTTTCTCTATAACCAGCTTTCGATACAGATTTGTGACATCAGTTAACTCAGTTTTTGCTCCTTTTTACGCCTTTAAATTTTTCACATAAGTTCATTAACACCCTGTATATTTAAGAGAAAAGAAAGAGATAAAAATATTGAATTCGTCTACAGTGATACATTAAAGGCGACCTAAAAAAAGTTTCAGGTTATTTCAACCGCATTGCCGATATTGGTGGAACCATGGAACACATTAGTTGTGTGTCCTTGAAATTGCAACTGTTAGTTTAATTCAGTGTCGATACCAGACAGTACATACACAAAAATGGCAAGCTTCAAGAATATTGTAACATAATATGAAATTGTGGATATGGTGGGGAACATGGGGTAAATATACTTGTATATGCAAGTTTTCCGATAAATTATTAGGTGATTCAATGGTGGCACATTCATGGAGGTCTACAGCGTATTTATTCTTTATATTATTTTATTCTATTTACATTTATTAAAATTTCTCAGTGGAAATATTCAGATAAATAAATATCAATAGGGGTATTTTCATATACATGAAATAACATCCTGATATTCGCAGTTATTCAGTATTCATATGTATAAATTTTTATCGTATTTATCAGGTTTACACAGTGAATTCAGTGATACACGGGTCTTCTTTTTGTTTGCAAAACATTAGTAATTTGCACTCGTAGGTAAACTGAATGTAGGTGGTATTTCTGTAATATCGGGATTTAGTTTATTTGAACTGATGATATTGCGGGTAACAACTAGTTTATTTGTCTCGTGGAAAATATGGACGGTGTGAAAAAGTTTTAAAGCTTTGCTTACGAATAAGTTTCTTCTTACCAAGTCCAGAACTTTAAATCTGTTTCATTTCTGTATACAGGGTGTCCGGAAATTATGCGTCAAGACTTCAGGAGGTGATTCCTCACAAAAAATTAGGGTCACAAAGTCCTATAACAATTTTTCGAAAACTCAATATTAACGGAGATACAGGGTGTAAAAAATTTTTTTTTTTAGTTTTTCTTAGATAACTTTATTATTTGTGATTTGATTTTTCCAAGTCTTTCCTATGTATTACTAGTGCCCTTGTAGATTTATGTTCCAGATATGATGCAAATACTCCAGTGCCAAACTGCCTAACCTGACCTTAATCTTCGATCTATGGTCCACAACTTTTTTGTTTTCACCGCTTTATAAATTTCAACAGCACCATGTTAAAGAGTATCAAAATTATTTAAAACAGTATCTCTAGTTGCGATACAATAAAATGAACCGTTTCTGAGAAAAACGACTTCAAACATTTTCATGCGTAAACGCTGCTTTAAACTGATTTTTAAGATTTACAAAGGATGCTTTGAAAACAATAACTTAATGTTGCTACTTTTGACAGATAATATTTATGTGAATTATTCTGTTGTGATCATTACTTTGTTAACTTCGACTGCCTTTGCATTTAAACTAAAAATTTTAAATTTACTCGCATATTACATTTCAGTACCCAAGACAATTAAAAACTGCTCCGCCGGCTATATGCTCCGACTGGCATTGAATTATACTTGCAACACCTAGTGCAACAGCTAGGCTCGTTTGTCAGTTTAACCCACCAGGCAAACCAGTTTCAGACTTATTAGTCCTCATCAGTGTGTCATGGTGGGTTAAACTGACGAACGATCTTAGCTGTTGCACTAGGTGTTGCGAGTATAATTCAATGGCAGTCGTGCAACAAAGTACCTGCAATATAGCAGGTCGCTTCCTACTGTAGCCATTTGAATGGCACAGTTGGGAGTCAGCACGACAGATGGAGTCATTTGCGCTCCGCGTACAGAGTTAATTGTAATTGCTGTATACGAGGGTTGCCTTTTATATTTCGAGAATGGATGATCCTGGTGCTATTTGTGTTGTTTACAGTCATCTCTGATAAAAATCGAATTAAGTCGTGAATATTTCCGTGTGATAATTTTTTACAACTTTCGACGTGGATTATCACAACAGTGCATCCGTGAACTTAATTCGACGTTTGGCGATGAGGCACCATCCTAAATGTATATCGGTGGTATACGGAATTCAATCGTGACCGTGTTTCTCTCACTGACGAATTTAGTGAAGATTGTCCAAAATCAGTCGTTGTTCCAGAAAACATTGATGTTGTGCGTGAACTCATATTGCAAGATCGTCATGTGACTCATCGTCAGATCGAGGCATCCTTCCTGAGGCGTTAGTGGGACCAGCATACATTCAATATTGCATGAATGTTTGGTTGTCAAAAAAATTTGTTCGCTCAAAAAAAGGCTCGTGTCGGTTGGTCGAAAGAAATGCTCTAGAAATACGATCGTGGTGTTTCAAAACATGTGTAATAGCTGACGAATCTTGGATCTATATGTAGAGCAGGAAAAAGTATATAGACTGTATTGGTCTTTCAAGATGAGCCAAATCCATCAAAAGCACTTCCGAGCAAATAGTCGCCTGTTTTTTCGGACAAACCGGAGATGTGGTAACTGTAGTGTAACGTCGGACGGTCAATGGTACACAACCAATAATTTGTTTACCAGAAGTGTTCGGAAAAATGACATTTTGAGAACTGAAAAAGTCGAATTGATTAATTATTTGCCCTATAGCTCAGATTTGGCACCCAATGACTTTTTTCTCACTCATCAAAAATAAATTATGAGATCAATGTTGTTCGACGCCTGAAGAAGCGGTTGATGCGTTCAAAATGCATATTTTGGAAGTACCTCAATCGGAATGAAAAATGTAACTACGAAAATTGGTTCAAGCGCATGCAAAAGTGTACTGATTTTTATTGAGAATATTTTGAAAAACAATAAAGCCATGTCATTATTAATTTCTTATTTCTTAGGTATATGAAAGAACATAAAATTAAATGTACATAAATATAATTTTTTGGTACAAATTGTTTGGTATTTAGTTTTTCCAAGGCCATCTTTAGATTTATTACTAAAGGCAGTAGATTACCAATACCAGGATATCTTACTAAAAATTTATCATTCGAAATTGACTACTGGTTGTTTCCTTATCTACGTCTCCAAGTCTGCGCAAAGATAGACGAAATTTAAAAAGTAAATTGGAAACTATTAATCACTTTATAGTATAAAAGGTCAATTAGATAAATATAAAATCCTATCAAATTCTATTCAGAAGTAAAAGAGGTGTCGTTAATTATAAACTGATTTCCCTGCATTAAAAGGCAGCCATTTATTATTTGTTGTATTTTAAAGATAAATATTTGTATCCTATACAGAGTAGCCCATCGAAAACGTACCGCAAGGCATTACATGGTAGTAATGAACTCTTCGCAAAATCCAAAAACAGGTAAAGTTTGCTTCTGAGGGGGACAACTTTTGGCGCAAAAAGCATAGCAAAATGTTCAACCCCCTAAGTGGGGGTGCCATCCCCCAAATTTTTTTAAATGGGAATGGGGGTCATGTGGGGGGTCTTTAGAAAGGGCTTTTAATTCTCTATACATCGATTCTTACTTTTTGAAAATCGATCCATTATTTTAGAAAATATGCAGTTTTGAAAATACGAATAATATTTTTGACGAGAAATGCGAAAATCGATTTAATATTACTTCAAAACTTACGATATTAGCTTGGTAAATTCCTTCAAAAGAATTCGCTGTTTTTTTCTGATTTGCGAATTCTTTAGCCTGATTTTGGTGAGCAAAATATTGTCCGCTTTTTGTTTCGTACTTAGATAGGCCACAAGAAGCTGCTAGATAACTGTCTTGTGACTTGTAGTTGAACAGTACCAATACTGCCGAGTCTTTTAAATTGATTAATTATGGTGTACTCAATTCTAGAAAGAGTAGAAATTATTGAGCTTTTTTTTCAAAAACAATGAATGTGGAAATCGGGTCGCCGAACTGTTCAACCAACGACATCCTGAGAAACATGCGTCTGGAAAAATTGTTCGCGAATTGGTGGCCAAATTTCGCGAAACTGGCTCCGTTCATAACAAAAAGAGACAGGTTGAAAATCCGGTACTAAACGAACCTACGGAAATAGCGGTATTGGGGCAAGTGGCAATGGATAGTACGCTGAGTACAATGCAATTGGCTACTGCGACAGGAGTGAGTCGTACAAGTGTCCAACGAATATTAAAAAAATACAAATTCCATCCTTATAAGATTCGGCTAGTGCAAGAGCTAAATGAAGACGATTTTGATCGTCGTTTGCAATTTTGCGAAATAATGCCTGAACGAGCGATAAACGATAATTTCCTCTTTAATGTGTGTTTTTCGGACGAGTGTACGTTCTTCTTGAATGGTTTAGTGAATAGCTATAATTGTGGTTACTGGGCTGATACCAATCCAAGGATTTTCCATGAGACACACTCCCAACACCTCCAGAAGTTGAATGTATGGGCAGGTATTTTTGGATATTCCATTGTAGGTCCTTTTTTCCTTCCTAGAAATTTGACAGGCGATATGTACTTGGATTTACCACAAAATGTCATCGACCCAGCTCTAACAAATATCATAGAAGACGACCCTGCTTACAATGAACACATTTTCCAGCAAGACGGAGCTCCTCCACATTACTCGCTCAATGTGCGCAATTACCTAAATGAGACGTTTCCAGGACGCTGGATAAGACGAAGAGGTGCAATTGAGTGGCCCCCTCGGTCACCCGACTTAAATCCTTTAGATTTCTTTCTCTGGGGGCACATTAAAAGCAAAGTTTACAGCACTCCACCTGATACCTTGGAAGATCTGCGAGGACGAATCATTAATGTATGTCGCGAAGTAACACTGCAAGTGCTCCAAAATGTTCGACAACGGTTTGAAGACAACCTGTATCATTGTATGCAAGTTGGCGGACAACATTTTCAGCATTTACTTGACTAATACCGTAAGTTTTGAAGTAAAATTAAATCGATTTTCGCATTTCTCGTCAAAAATATTGTTCGTATTTTCAAAGCTACATATTTTATAAAATAATGAATCGATTTTCAAAAAGTAAGAATCGACGTATAGAGAATTAAAAGCCCTTTCTAATGGCCCCCCACTTGACCCCATTCCCATTTGAAAAAATTTAGGGGATAGCACCCCCACTTAGGGGGTTGAAGATTTCGGTATGCTTTTTGAGCCAAAAGTTGTCCCCCTCAGAAACAAATTTGACCTGTTTTTGGATTTTGCCGAAAAGTTCTTTACTACCCTGTAATGCCTTGCGGTACGTTTTCGATGGGCTACCCTGTATACCAGAAGTAGCAGACGAAATGTTTTCGTTGGATAAAATACAACAAAGCGAAGCTATTCTTGAAATAATTTATAGAGTTCCTTTCCAGATTCTAATTCTGATATATTTTTTCCTTTAAAGATTATCCACGCTGTAAATTTTCAAATATTTAATATGCTTTCTTATATTCACAATGCAACTGAGTCCAGTGAAAGTCATTTTCCATAATAATTGTAAATTGTAAAATCTATCCACATTTAGGTATATTTTGACAAAGCTATACACAAGGATTTATGCAATGGAATCGACTAATTGTGACTTTGTCATGTTATAAATATCAAGAAAATTATTTTAAATTTGAAGATCATAATCTAACACTGTGGCGAATTCTACCTTATTAGTAATTCTCATTTTAATTTCATAATAAATAAATTAAATTAAATTAAATTAATTAATTGATGTGTACATATAAAATAAAATAATAATGAAATAAATTTCAAATGATTATAAAATTAATTGCAACGAGTTAAGTACTATCATAAAAATTAAAATTGCACAATTTAGAAAGACAATCTGTTAAATGACACAAAATTAATATAACAAACAACACTTAAACAATTAGTTATTACAAAATAATTTCGTAATCTCCATGCAATAACAGTCTACACTTCATTGGTTTTTATAATAAAGACATAACTTTTAAGTTCAGCATATTAAAAATTATTATTTACTTAAAAAATAGAGTACAGTACACAAAGTAACGCATATTGAAGTTGGAGTGAGAAATATGCGGCACTATGATTTTGTATAACATTAGTGCTTCAAAATCCAATTTAGCTGGACGTCTTAATAATCACAGCAAAGCAATCTAATTGCTGTGAGAAGACATTTAGTTAGTATTAGTAGCCACAGTTAAATGACTTGTTCACTTGTCATACGTACCATTTTTGTCTACTAAATATTGCTGGTATAATTCAATGTTAGTTGGGGTATGTAGCCCATATAGTAGTTGTTTTTCCAACATTATCAGTTAAGAACAGTGGCGGCTCGTGACACTGAGAATAGGTGAGCATATTCATTGATTGACTAAAAAGAAAACAAAAGCGCCGGAGGCGAAAATGTTCAAATTTCAAATGGCTTTAAATTAATCTGGAAATTTTTTGTTGCATTTGCAATATTTCCGAAAAACTGAGAAGGATTTTCATTTAGATTTTATAAAAAATAGAAATATTAGTTCGACTTGTGGACAGCGAACATTAACGCACACCGTACATGTATGTTCCAAAGAAGCTTTGTGGTTACGACGGCCTCGCGAGACTTTCCCAAAATTGTTAAATCCCCCCTTATTCCACACGCCCGACTTTACACCCACAATTAAACACGGCATACAGAAAAGTTTTTTAAATAAACACTTCCACACATTCACTTATACTCCGAATACCATTAATTCCAAAACTTCGGAACGTACACATTTGTCTTTTGACTTCCTCTTTCTTTTTCCATATCAAGAGAATAAGGTACACGTCTCTCGCAATTTAAAAAATCCTTTTTGTCCTCAATTCTCCATCTGGAAAATGGCGATTCCAATAAAATATATACTGGATCATACATAGCAAACATTTCTACAATTATTATAGAAAACAAATATTAACTAAGAACAGTTATAATCGTGCACTGGGCGACGCGTACCGTATAAACTGTTTAAAGGCAGGCGATGGGCGATGAGTGATGACAATGCTGCTTCAATATCCGCGTCACTCTTTCCTCCACGCCGTAATTTTCTCCCATGTTGGCCGCCTCGTTGCCATGACAGTCGCCGTAAACAACGCTTCGAAAAGAAGCGGAATTCAGACTGTTTCGATCTGCGTCACTTGCGTATACTAAACGTTGTACGGTACGAGGTTGATGTTCGCGCTCAACGAAGGCAATGTTTTTTTAGAAGGCGTTCACCGCGCAACTATTCTGTTTATTTCTGCGTATTAAACAAACAAACACAATACATTTTCAATACAGAATTATACCTAAATTATAAAATTTATATAAAATTAAAAATAATTTTAAATTGCACAACCAAACGGAAATTTTAGGTGAACCGGTGCGTCACTTGCGTCACCTGACGAGCCGCCACTGGTTAAGAATATTGTCTAGGATGTTAGATAAAGATTCGATTTACTTCAACTTGCAAAAGTTAATTGAGATGAACCATGTACCTAAATAATATTTTATTTCAGTGTTGGACAACGTAATTATTATTCTTGCTATTATCTCCTTGATATGAGGACACAACAATTATTACCTGGATCTACTTATTATGTCATTTCGTCATCTGGATCTGGAAAATAGTTCGTCGATCGTCGAAATAATAAGTTCAATATGAAATACCATGGATATATAACATTGCCGAAAAGAATAATTAAATTCGCCCCAGAAACTACTACGCCTCTGTATGTAAAAGGACTGTGACATGCATACGTTTGTAAACAATCAAAAACTAAAGCAGCATAGCTAATTTAAACGCAATCATTTCAGCTGTTTTATTTTAATATAAAAATATATGCAATTTTTAAAAACTTTTACACTTTGTACCTGGAAAACGAAGAGTTTCTGTATCCATGCATTTACAAGTCTGTAGTTCACATTTACAGAAACTTCTTTGTGGACTAATAAAATTCGTAATTAAAATTTGACATTTAATTTAGTACTATTTTACGTACATTATATCACAGAAACTGTTTGCAGCAAGTTGTTATTGGATATATAAATACTACTGAATGTTCTATTCCACATGTAGAATTCAATTCTAAGTAATCTGTGAGAAAATTCGATTTGTTCTCTAACTTATCTCAGATTACTGATACCAATTACTTCTTCAGCGGCTTTGTATTAATGGCGGCTTTAGTTTTACTGCCGCTGAAATTGAAATGTTTACAAAATGACCCTTTCCGTAAAATATATGGCAAACACAGCAAATAAAAATAATACAATTAAAGAAATATTGCAGTTTCCGTAGAAAAAAGATTAAATTGTCTCTGGGGTGGAGATACAATAAATCAAGAGATAAATCCTTAATATAGCCTTACGTTTTGGTCATGTCACTATCTGCAGTTGCGGAAAAGGATGATGTCATTATTTTTAGAACATGTTTTGTAAAATAAAAAGATGTAATCCATAAACTAAGATAATACTATTAGTTAACTGAATAAAATTATTAAAATTAATTTAATTAAAGCTTTTACTTATATGTAAGTTTGGTATACTAACTTTATAGTCTAAAAAAAAATATTTTTGTAGTTCTAAGTATAAATAATTTTTGTTGTTGTAAAAAACGTATTTAGTTGGAATACCTGTACCACAATTATTGTAAATATGTGTCAAATAAAAGAATGCTATTTAATTAGAGTTAGAACAGAGAACAATAGTTGGAATGAAAAAGGTAATTACATTAACATTAGGTATACACAAAACCTCATCACAAAACCTAATTAGGTTTTTAAGTATCTTTGTGTTTCCCATTATACCTTACTGAAATTCCTTATTTTAAATGAAAACACATTCTCGTTATTGCATTTCCTGCTATTATGTTAATAAGATTTTCTTAAGATTTCCCGATGTAAATATAATAGATTTTATGATGGTATAACAATTAATGTTAGATTTTCACAGAAACAGTTTCATCTGTGAGTTTCTTAAATGTTTGTTAGTCAATTGAAAATTTCTATTATTTCCTTCATAGAATGGTAGTGTCGCTGTATCAAATTGGTCGGTTGTCGGTCCCCGGTCGTGGCCCCACGTTGGGTGCCAGGACGCGGATTTTGCTCAGTTTCGCTAGCGCTTGGTGGCGATGACTTATTTGCTTCTCATCTAAGGATCATGAGGAGTCGTCAGATGTCTGTTCGCTGGTGAAGAAGTTTCCCGATGTCTCATGTGATTCCCTTTGGACGTGAGACCTTGAGGTAACCAACAAGGGCATATGAAATTTGCAATCCTGCACCATTGTGACGCACGATATGCTCAGGTGGAAAATCCACGATCTAATTGACACTTGCTTTTTTCCAAATTTGGACACTGAAAATATTTACGGTTCGGGTTTTTTTTTATCACCCTGTATAACACTTGCGGGTCTACACATTAAAGCTTATGAACTGTTACTGAGTGCCGGTACGATATTTTGAATTGCAGCGTATAGCTGAGACAGCGTTGGGTTCGGGTTTATGGACTTATTTTTTTAGGGTAAGAATAACTCAGATTGCGGTTTCAATTATATCTATAATTTATTTATGCTTTGGTATGATAGTACAGAAATGCAGCGAGTTCAAATGCGAATTCATTTGCTTGTCTAGTATATACTCTGGCCAGGCATCTACGTCCTGGTTAAATAATTGCAAACGACCAGGGTGCGTGTTTGATCACCGGCGAGGTGGATTCCGGTAGTCTGCTTGTTGCGTGGTCAGGTGTAGTGTAACCCCATTCCGGTCGGGAATGACTGCATTCCTGGCTGATCGGCTGTCTGTTGGAAGTTAGAAGTCTGAAATTAGACAATGTTAATATGGACCCGAAGGTCTTTCGAAGATTTAATTTGAATCGTCGTTAGATGGAACGGAAGACCCTCTGATCGGCTTGACTGTCGAATTTTGGAAACATCGGCGATTATGTGTACCTATGTACTTCTTGGCGATATCGGAGACGTGCAGCCTGCCGTAATCGATGTAGTAGTCTCTGGTGCGATTGCATGTTGATCGAGTGAAATTTTCGAAAGATCCGCCAATTTGTCAATTCCCTTTTCTGATTGCAGATATGTTTTGAATGTATACAACATTCAAAACTGCTGTGGCTGAAATCGCTCCATTACTCTCCCAAATGGGTTACAATGTAAGTATTTGGTTTATGCTTACTTGCAAGCTTAAACTCAAACTAGCAGTATCATAGACGTGCAAGTAATTAACATCTAACTTCACACCTAAACATAATGCATAATAAAAAAAATGTTACAATATATTATGTTGAGCATTGAATAATTTGCTGGTCTGATTTTTAGCGCACAAACGAAATACGAAACGATGACATTAGCAAATACTAAAATGTTAATAGTTACACGTTTCTGTTTGCTGGTTCGATTTTTGGTGCGCAAAATAGACACTCACCTGGAATCCAAAGTGTTTATTTGTGTCTTATTTTAAGACCTGAAATTAGCACCTTTAAATGTCAGTTACTGGAACGTTGATAGACTTGCTGGTTTGATATATAAAAATAGGTGAAGATATTACTAAAGTCTATTCATTTCTGGAGTTAGTGCTTCAAGATGTCCTCTCACTTTCCTTTCCATAATCAGCAAGACACTTAAATGTTTTGGTAATATAATAAATGATACACATGTTTCCTATTCATATTTTCATTCAAGTAAACAATAATAGCCGTAAGTTAACTGTAAACTTTGTTTTTATGTTCACCGCCACGAAAAAAATACATTTTATAAAAAAATACTTCCGTAATGGACGAACTATTCTCACTAAAACAAAAAGATATAAAAAATGAGAACATAGGAAGAAAAACGTT
Source organism: Anoplophora glabripennis (assembly GCF_000390285.2). Lineage (NCBI taxonomy): Eukaryota > Metazoa > Arthropoda > Insecta > Coleoptera > Cerambycidae > Anoplophora > Anoplophora glabripennis. The sequence continues at coordinate 682,261 of NW_019416425.1, read as the reverse complement.
CCTGCTGAGAATGGAGGACAAGAATGAGGTATTTTTATAAGCTTCCTTCTTGAAAATAAAAGAGAACGGTACAGCGTTCTTTACCGAATACAACTGAAAATAATATAGCTTTGGCTGTTATACATAAACCGGATACTGTAAACTAAAAGAAAAAAAATGAGAAAAGATAAATAAGAGCGATCTTGCTAAGAATGAAAACAAGAATAAATAAAATATATATTTCCAAGCGTCCTTCTTGAAAATAAATGAAAACAAAACAGCGTCCTTCAATGAATACGGTTGCCATAGTTATCGCTGAAAGAAAACATGTTTGATTATTGCAGATAAGTCAGAGTTACATAAAAAAGATATGTTGTTGAGATGAAAAAACAAGATTACTTCTAGCACAAATATGACAGCATATCCAAGCTGATCATAAATAGTAAACTGAATGTTTGTGTTAATGTTAAGAAATAACTTGTAGAATTTTGACAATCGAATTAACGAATATGTTATTTACAATTGTATTCCAAATTTCCAAAATTCATTTTGCTTTCAAATCTAAGAAGCCGTCTACAACCCATCTACACGATGCCAACTCCGGCAAAAGTAGATGTGCGCGGAGTAGGAAACAAAATTTTCACTTGAGTCTTAAAATTTATCAAAGAATCTCTTTACGAAGTTTCCACCCATCTCCAAACATCAAACGGGCAACAGACGACACTGCCGATGCTGTTGATAGGCAACGAACATGAGCAGATCACATCAGTTCCAAATATTGAAAACTGAAAAGTTTACGAAATATTACGAAATTCGAACTGAGAACCGTATTATGAAAACTAACTGCCAAATATATATGCAGCATAACAATCCATCCAAGGCGAACGAATTCCAGAAATGAGCAAAGTCGGGAGAGGCCAAATGTCCAGATCTAAGGCAGACATCGCTGCTCTAAGGAGGTGTTCGAATGTTAACCCTGGTGTCTTGCCATTCATTAACCAGAGATGCATACCTGGCCAGTGCGTGTAGTACGCTTTCTATATGCATTATATCAAATACAATACGTTATTGTTAATAGCAGATTTTGAATGAAAACATTACTCTCAGCCTAGTGCTCACACCTAGTTGCTAAACCGCCCAGGAGTCTCTGAGCCTGCGGCGAAGTTTCTACGGAATACATCAAGCTCCAAGAAGCTTCCAAACCAGGTACTCTAAATAATCTCAAAAAAATCAGGCTTTCAGTATCTTCCAAGTAGCTCCGAGGAGATCTCAAATCAGTGCTTAGACAAAGCAAAGCCTATAACGACAGTGATATACGTAGATACAAGAGTACTCATTCTCGAAGAGCCAAAAATCATTTCAGGGCAAACAGATCCCTCCAAAACCTGTGCTATCATGAGGGTGTGTCCAAGTGGTTCAAAGACAAATTACAGCGTGGACTTTACGCCTCGTTATAGATGGAGGACGACTGATAAGCGCGAGGTACTCTAACTCATGCATCCATTTAGGTTTAGCTGAAAAAGGAGGAGAGCTGTTAGCATCGCGAGCAATAGCCGAGGATCTCATTGCAATATTAAAATAAAAACGTTAATCCACGACACCATCTCCTTATAATTAGAAAACTGTATAATGTCAAGATCAGGTTAACATAAAATATTTAATGAAAGGTATAGAATATAAAATTTCCATGAAAATTATCTGAATTAGGATCATTCTCTATTAAAAAAACAATATGTTGTTGGAAAGCCGGACTGTTTTGAGCAATAACGTTTTGATTTTAGCCATGTGCCTCAAAATGTCGTTTGCCAATAAGCGACGGTCTAAATTATCTTAAGATAAAGATGTTTCTGTATCGAAACTAGCTTAGCTTGACCAAACGCTGCTCTTAATGCGCAGAGTCCACCCTAACAATAATGAAACCAGAAGACCTTAACAATGTGCATGTGAGTTCAAATAGCTAATGCGCTTCGGCTGGTAACAATGTCAATTAGTAGTTCATAATAGTTAGTTTTTGCACAAATTCGAAATAATAAATAATAATAACAATAAATGAATTTATTTGCAATTGCATACAATAATTTGTCACTAGATTACAAATAAAAAGAAAAATACAAATAATAACATATTGCAAAATGCTCTTCCACTCAACCAAAATAATATTTATAATCAAATTTTTCTAAATGTAACAAGTAGAAATAAATTAAGACAAACACTTTTAAGATAAGTACACAAAATTACAGTTTAAAAAACAATTAATTATAAAGACTAAAAGTAATATCACTGGTACAAAAAAAATGTATATTATATATTATAGTATTAAGTAACATATTTTGTTTAATGTTCGACTTAAATATTGGTAATTTACAGGTTTTAAAGTAATGAGGGATTAAATTGTAATATTTGGTAATTTGTTAACTAAAGCAGCTCTGAAATAAAGATGTTACATGAGTTGGTACAGGTTACGTTTTTTTAAATCTTATAATCAAATTGTGAATATCTGTTCTGTAAGTAATTTTATCGTAAATATATGGTGGTCTTGAAACATATAATTTTATGAAACAGGCAACAGCAAGGTCTCTGTTCAATTTTCAACCAGCCAATTTCCTCAATTTTAGGTGAAATATGCTCACGCCTTCTAACATTACATATTAATCTAACAAACGAATTCTGTATTTTTTGTAAACGCAATTTGTCATATTTCCTTAAAAAGGGATAACAAACCACGTATACGATAACAATAAGTCAAATGGGACAATCCCAATGCATCACACAAGGCAATTCTATTCTCTTTACTAAGTGTTTCTCTATTTGCAAATATTAATTTAAAGTTACCAAAAGATCGTTTAATTATCATATTTACTTGTTCGGAGAATTTTAACGAAGTTAAGCTTAGATTTTTTAGCAATTTCTCTTGATTGCAATTGATCACCGCATAGTTGAACAGTGACACTATTTTTAAGTAGTGCTCTAGCAGAACGTGAGCCAAATAACATAAGTTTGGATTTAGAAGGATTAATAGATGATTTAAAAGGGAATTTATGTCATCCGTAATTCTTTGATTAGCTAATTGTATGTCAGATTCTGCAAAAGAATAATACAACTGAGTATCGTCAGCATGAAAGTGTGACTTACAATAAGATGTAACACTTACAAATTGAGAAATACGAATCGTAAAGAACAAAGGTCCTAAAATGGATCCCTGAGGAACACCACAGTTAAGTGATAAGTAGAACAGTGACTATTGTACACCAGGCCCTGTGATAATTCTCAATCAAAGAAAGTGGTTCATTGCAAATGCCAATATAAGGCAATACTGAAAGAAGTAGACGATGACTAAATGCTATCAAATGCGTTGCTATAATTCAATAAAACTATTATTGTAACAGTGATGTAGCACAACTATAACCTGGTCGAAATCCAGACTGATGTTTAGGTAACATTTGAAATTTATTCAAATGAGATCTTATTTGTTTACAGGCAGATTTTTCAAACAATTTCGATAAAGTAGGCAAAATACTAATTAGTCTAAGATCTGTAAGTTCAGTAACGTTATTTACTTTAGGCAACGGTATAACATTAGCAAATTTCCACTGATTCGGAAAAACATTTTTTTCAAAACAGTAATTAATTAAGTGCATAAGTACTGGTAACAACGAAGGACAAAGCTCTAATATCATACGTAAACTGATTCCGTCCGACCCTACTTCATTCAATGTAATAGAAAGAAAATTTGAATATATAGAGAGAAAATTAATGATAAAAGGTTAGCAGGTAATATTTTCATTACGTAGCTAGAACAATAACATATTTATTTAAGCTGTAATTCTGTGTCCTTAGAAAACGTGAACAGATGTTGTTTTATGCATATAATTTCCTATAGCGTTCCCCACGTAATTCTGTATGCTGAATAAGTAAGATCAAGCTAGAACTGGATAAACATTTAAGTTCTCATTTCTAGAGCAACTTGCCTCACATACCCCCAGGATTATAGTGGAATAAGTATCTTATATTTACATTACAGCTTTAATTACAATTATGCATAATATGAATCTGGAAGCTGCTTCGGATACAATTTATGAAAGCTCAAAAGCTAATTTAAGCTCAAATTTTCGCGGGCCAGTAAACCTTTCAAGTATATTCAGACTTAACTATCTCTTCTTAATGTTTGTAAAGCGTATTGTTGGCACAAAATAAATAAAACTTCGAGATTACTGTATTACGTTTAAATAAATATTATTTCAAATGTTCATTAGAAAAATATATTATTAGTAATTTTAGTTAGTCTGTGATCTATAGCGTCATTAAAGTTTCAGTCTCAGTTTTATAAAAAAAAAGTAACTAATTTTTAGGCATAAAACGTATAAAACTACTTTTCAACATCTATCTCTAAGACTCTGGTGATAAATATTATAAATTTATAAATTTACAGAACTTATCCGAAATTAAAACCATGTCACAAATATTATTTTAATCAAGTAGGGTCGTACCTACTCGCGTAAATTTTTGAAAGACTGTCATTGACTCTTATTATAAATTGAATAAAACCACATTAGTCTACACCTCTCAAAATGCCCTCCTACCAGAGATATAACCTTTTTTTTTTGTGAAAATAATAGTTTTGTATTATGTACGGGAATTTTTTGTCCGAAATAAAATTTTAAAGACAACCACTTTAAGTCCAAATAAATCATTGTCGTAGACATTCAACATTTCTTTGGAGGCTGTGTATGTTCAAATAATTAAAGATTTCTACCATTTGTTGGTAAAATTGTAGGTATTTAAAATTGTATTTGGAAAAGATATACAGGGTGTTCGGAAAGGTCATGTCAAAAATGAAGAGGTATACAGGGGACTTTAAAATAGTTGTAGTACTTCATAGAAACTTTTTTCCAATCGGGCTTCGTTATGAAGTTATTTGCGTTCAAAGAAAGAAGTTTGAAAACAAATTCCAATTATAACTTCTAAGTTGTTACCATGACAACAATGAAATTTGGGCAATTAAAGTATCTAATGGTAATGTTCATTTGCAAGTTTAAACTGATATTCAATATGCCTGGATTATACAGGCAGGCGAAATTATCCATTTAATTATACATTTTTGACAGCGTTGCCTTCGGCATTTTTCTTCCATAGTATCATTCCTCTTTCACTTTGCTAAAAAATAGGTATACCATATATCAGTCGATATCTTGTACCGCTTTTGAGAAAATCGAATTTTATTAACAACATATTGGTATTGTATCAAAAATGCGATATTAACATTTTTGCAAATATCTTGGAAATTAGATAGTAGTTAGATATTTGTCATAAATCATTTTGACACCATTTGTTAATATCAGCGATGATTAGCTATGAAAAATTTACAGATATTCATCTACTGTACGAATTTATAGAATGTAATGCTTCCCAAACAGAATTTGCATATTTGGAGTGACAAAAACCCCCATGATATTCAGACAAAACACCAGCAAAAATTTATCATTAATGTATAAATGGGAATAACTGGAAACTACTTAGTGGAACAACATATCACTGACGACACAATAAATGAGGATAAATACCTATATGTACTGCAAGAACAGCTTAACCGGTTATTGAAAGACGTTCCTTTAAATATTTGAAATGGCATGTGGCTTATACCCAATGGTGCACCACCCCATTTTAGCAGGGCAGTAAGGGCTTATTTAAATACCACATTTCCCGATGGTAATCCTTTTCCGTGGCTGCCTCGGTCTCCCTCTTGATTTCTTTTCTTTGGTGCCATCTTAAAAGTCTTGTTTATCAAACTCGTATAAATAGTAGGAAATTAAATCGCATAATTACATACGCCGACATCATTAGAAATGATCACGACATGTTATGTTGAGTACAGCAGAGGTGTTTGAGCAATTTCAGAAAATGCTTTGAAGTTCAGGGTGCACATATTGAATTTTAATTCTATAGAAACCAAGATTTTTACAAAAACGTTAGTATCACATATTTGATACAATAAATGTATGTTGTCAATAAAATTCGATTTTCTCAAAAACGGTACAAGATATCGACTGATGTACGGTATATCTTTTTTTTTCAACAAAGTGGGGCAGGAATCGAACTATGAAAGTAAAATGTCAAATTTGGCAACACTGTCAAAGATGTGTAAATTTAAATGGATTATTTCGTCTGCACCTGTATAATCCAGACATATTGAATATCAGTTTAAATTTAGAAATGAACATTACCATGAATTACATTGTTGTTATGGTAACGACTTAAAAGTTATAATTGGAATTTGTTTTTCAAACTTCTTTCTTTGACGGAGAATAACTCCATAATAGGAATTTTTTTTATGAAGTACTACTACAATTTTTACCTAAACTTTCCGGACACCCTGTATATTAGATTAGATATAACTGTCTGAGAAGATAAGTTTAAATTTAAAAAAATAGTTCGTTTTTCTAGTGAGGTGGAATCTATTTTTTTTCTAGATTTCTTTGTCAGTGTTTTTCTTAGTATCTTTTTGACATATTTGTAATCCAGTGAATTTTTTGGAATCGTTGACACTGTAACTAGAAGCCAATGGCCTTAGACTATTAATTTGTCTATTAACATGTTTTTTATATAAAATAGTTCAATAACTAACCCCCTAAAGTTATAACACCTTGTATAAACTGCACGTACAAAATATATACAATACCTTTGCCAAAATGTGCCCAATGCAATGTGCAAATAACGCCCAATGTTTACATTGTCTTTCCATCTTATTATTTGGATTTGGCACATGTATTTTTAGTTATCCATGAGCAGGGAATAACGCCAAAATAGCTTAGGACTCGATCTACCGAGCCAAGTATTTTGAGAACAAAAAATCGTTTCAGCTAAACTAGAACTACAACCAATGAATATTAACGCAATTTAAAAAAATAATCTAGAATATAATTAGGTAGTTGACAGATATTTGTGTCTTCAGAAAGCTTACCTCTTTTTCCTTTTTCTTATTAAATGTGTCACATTATACAGGCTGTTACAAATTCGCTCCTCACTACAGGGATCTCGAAAACGGTAAGAGATATAAACTAGTTTAAATGGGGGCAAAGTTGCGTAATCAGGGGACCAACATTATGCCTCTAAAATATCAAGGCTAACATGATTAGTTTTCGAAATATTTGAAAAAAAAAAAAACTGAAATTTTGGAAATCCGTTTTTGTTTCATTTCAGCCTTATTTCAGGCGATATTGAAAAAAGAAGAACATTTTCTCATGGCCACTTTTTGCCCTCTATCGAATAGTATAATCATTTTTTATATGTAACGTTTCGTCTCTCCAGGACCATCATCAACTTAATTTTTTTAAATACGACCCTGGAAATTTTATTAGATTTTTTGCAAGCCTTCTTGACCCCTAATACTGTACTGTCTCAGGCCGAACTAGATTCAGACGTTTTGTCTCGAAAAATTCATCTTCAGTGTATTCGTTCAAATTAACAACATTTTTTATTTAGATTTCTTTCTTAGAAAATTAAATTTGAAATCGAGTTTCTTATTCTTAAAACTCGATCCAAAATGGCGAACATGGTTAATAAAAAATCGTTGCAAAAAGTTGCAAAAAAACGGTTTTTCTAAAATAACTAAAAAAATATAGCACCGATCGAAAAATTTTAAATGAGAAAGTTGTAGATTTTAAAAAGATCCATCGACTGATTTTTTGTAAGTATCGATTGCTTTGTTACTTTTCGAGATATATCGAAAACACCGTTAAAATTCTTCTCTTTTCTCTTCTTTTAAAACTCGTTTACATTTACGTTCCCATACTTGCTATTTACTGCAAGCTAGCCCGCGGCAATCCAAAAAAGTGCATTTTTGAAAAATTAAATATTTTTTGAAAAAAACGCGCTCTCGAAAATTGGCTAGATCTTCTCAGCGGATAGCCCTACAGTGACGATTTTTGGTTTATTTTCTTCGTAAAGTTATATTATCATGCTGTTAAAAAATGTTGACGATTTTATTAATTTTAAGGGTCAAAAAATGACTGAAAAAGTTGCACTTTTTTTGGGTGTTTTTTTCAAATAACTATTTCAATTTTTATTTTATGAAAATGGCTTTTAAAGAAAGAGACTGCTGACATTTTTTCACGAATTTAAAATAAATGTTTTTCTACGACCTTCTGGAGCCGAGATAATTTTTTTTTGTTTAAAAAAAAATTTGAAGATGCAATTAATATTTTACAGCGATGCGCTTGATGGAGGTTAATATTGAATATTTATATTTTCAAAAAAAATAGTAGGATATGTTTACTTATTTTTAGTATTAATAAACTGAAGCGTGCAAGCGCTCAGTACGTCAGCTGGACCGGCCGAAGAAGTAGGGGGAAGCAGCGCGCGCTCGCTCTGAAAACTAATGACGTGCAGTCTAAATGGACCACGTACAAAAATTCTTTTGTACTTAATTATAGTCATTTTCGCATTAGAAGCAAAATAGTCCCGTAAATGTTTAGTTTTTATTTAATTTACATTTGTTTACTTTTATTATACTTCTTCACGAAAATATGAAAGACGAACAAGAAAATGAATCAAAAGACAATCCGACAAAGAAAAGAAGAATTTCATTCGATAAGTAATTTTAGTTTTCGTTGTAATAATTTTATAGATATTTTATACATAGTTGTATAATTATTAAATATTTTTGTAAATAAATTAAATTCTTTAAACTTATTTTACACCAAAATTAATTAATTATTGAAATGATGAAGTAATTGTTAAAAAGCCAGCAACATGTACGTCAGTATGATTAATGAAGAAAAAAAATTAAGGTATTACACGAAAAATACTGTAATATTATTATTAAAATCACGATATATGCAAAAAATGTAAATTAAATAAAAACTAAACATTTACGGGACTATTTTACTTCTAAGGTGAAAATGACTATAATATTCGTGTTTAGCTACCCCAGATTAAGTACAAAAGAAATTTTGTACGTGGTTCAGAAGCCGAGATATCAAAGATTTTGCAAGCGCGAGCCATTTAGACTGCATGTCATCAGTGTTTAGAGCGACCGCGCGCCCCTTCCCCCTACTTCTCCGGCCGGTCCAACTGACGCACTCAGCGCTTGCACGCTTCAGTCCCAGTCAGGACAAAAGGAGGTCCCACAAAGCGCCTACACCGGCCCCATTTGCGGTTGGGGTAGACGACGGATGGGGCCCACCTACGAAGGCTGTCCAGGCCTACACGAGATGAGGCAGGATAAAGAGGGATAATCCCCCTCGATCCCAAATCATTGAGGCCAATTTCTAGCCATGAATAATGGCGCGCGCGCACGCTTCAGTTTATTACTCAATTACTAATACTAAAAATCAAGTAAAGATATCCTACTATTTTTTTTGAAAATATAAGTATTCAATATTAACTTCCATCAAGCGCATCGCTGTAAAATGTTAATTGCGTCTTCAAAATTTTTTTTTAATAAAAAANTTCGAGAGCGCCTTTTTTTTAAAAAATCGATATATCTCGAAAAATAATTAATATTTTTAAATTTTTGAAAAATGTACTTTTTTGGCTTGCCGCGGGCTATGCTTGCAGTAAATAGCAAATATGGGCATGTAAATGTAAACGAGTTATAGAAGAAGAGAAAAGAGAAGATTTTTAACGGTTTTTTCGATATATCTCGAAAAGTAACAAAGCAATCGATACTTTCAAACAATCAGTCGATAGATCTTTTTAAAACCTACAACTTTCTCATTTAAAATTTTTCGATCGGTGTTATATTTTTTTAGTTATTTTAGAAAAACCGTTTTTTGCAAATTTGCGATTTTTTTTAACCATGTTCGCCATTTTGGATCGAGTTTAAAGAACGAGAAACTCGATTTAAAATTTAATTTTCTATACGGTCATATTTTTTTGTCCAGGTAATAATGTCTGCAAATTTAACATTAATCCGTGACAGAAAGCTTGGACTATATGGACTTATCGTACGCTGTGAGTGTCGTTAAACCCTGTGAAATCCATCTAGTTATTTAAACTATTACCACTACGCATTAAAATAAAACATTATTAGAGTTTTATTCCCGTGTCCATAGTCACTTCTAGGCTTCTCGAGTGCTCAAAATTCAAACAAATTCCGATCAATTATTTTTAGGGTATTCATACAAATACATCTGACATGCTCTTTCAGAGTTGCGGTTACAGATATAATAAAATCCGATAATATTACGCTGATCTTCATTTTCAACCTTTGCCAAAGTGAAAATGTTTTTGAACATTTACTGAAATTTTTTAAAGAATAATATTCAGTTAGTGTTTTGGTTGTTCATATGCATTTTTAAGAATTAATTTGTCACAATAAAATTAAAATTGTAATAATGTTTTAATTTTCACGCAACAACTTATTGAGTTATGTATGACTAAGTGATGGTAGTAGTTAATAATAATAAATATTTTATTGTAGGCATTGTGGTAATAGTTTAAATAACTAGATGGATTTCACAGAGTCTAACGACACTTAAAGTGTACGATAATTCAATAAATATAGACATCTAAAAATTAATTAGATAAAGGAACGAATACACTGAAGATGAATTTTTCGAGACAAAAGGTCTGAATCGGGCTGAGGCAGTACAGTATTGTGGGTCATAAAGGCTTGCAAAAAATGTAATAAAATTTCTAGGGCCGCATTTTAAAAAATGAAGTCGATGATGGTCCTGGAGGGACGAGACGTCACATATAAAATTGATTATGCCATTCGACAGAGGGCAAAAAGTGGCCATGAGAAAGTGTTCTTCTTGTTTCAATATCACCTCAAACAAGGCTGAAATTAAATAAAAACGGATTTCCAAAATTTCGTTTCTTTTTCAAATATTTCGAAAGCTGAACATGTTACCCTTGATTTTTTAGAGGCATAATGTTGGCCACCTGATTACATAATTTTGCCCCCATTTAAGCTAATTCGTATCTCTTACCGTTTCCGAGATCCCTGTAGTGAGAAGCGAATTTGTAATAGCCTGTATACAAGATGACCCATAAGTACCTAAATGTCAAAATTGTATCCACGCATTTAACATCAAAACATCAAAAGCTACAACATTTGTCTAAATTTTTGTCAAAGACCCCTTGTTTTAAGATGTGTCGAAGCGGTTAAGTAAGTTAATTTACTATTTAGGCTAACAAAAAATTTTAGGTAGTGAATCGTTCTGTAAAACATAAAACATACGTTACTTCGGTACTTCTTTAATGTGAGTTTTCGAAAATATTAGACAAATGTTGTTGCATTTGATGAGGGGTTAAATTTTTGGCACTTATATCACGAACACCTTGTGTAATACTTTTCCACTATCACACATTAATGTTTACGGATTGTTAAAATATATTATATTTGAATTATTTTTTTTATTTCCACTTCAAAGTTGGATTTTATTATATTCAATATATTTTAAAATAAATCTATTTCGAAATGAAATTTATTAGATGTATGTACATTATATGTAGGTGTTTCTTGCAGTGAGAGTTTTTGTGAAAATGTATTTAAGATCAGTTATGTGTAGCCAAATATTTTGAAAAAATTGTTTGTACTCTCTAAAAATTGTTGTGAATAAATCGTGAATAACTTCCTAGTAGTAGCCTCCTTCATTAGATTTTGTTACACCGCGAATGAAAGAAATTATGGAAATGTGTACTTTGTGGCGTTAAGGGTGGAATTAAATATTATATTTGAGCTTCAGCTTTGCCCTGTCTGGGGGAAAGAAAATTAGAAGGCGGTGTTAGTTGCAACGTGGGACAAAGCATTCCTTAAACTTTTTCTTTTAAAAGGCTGTTTAAAGAAACTGCCTGGAATTTCCTTCTTGCCGGAAATCTCCATACAAATCGTGTTGTCGGAATTTGACTTGGTACTTTTAAAATAAGGGGATATTATTAAGTCAGGAATTACTCTCCTCGCAGCACACACAGGGAATGCAGAATTTTTAAAGGTGTATGTTGTAAGTTACACTGCATTTTTCAAATTGGTTTGAGATTGTACAGTAGTGTTAATCTAACCAATTGCAGAACTTAAAAATTCAGAGAATTTTATTATTTTATTATTTTATTTATTATTTATTTGACTAAAGAGAAAACCCTTTACGAGACAGAGATTTAATAATTGAATTATATAATACTGTATAATCGTTTTTGAAACATCGAACTTTGAAAATCATTTTCTCATAAATTATATAAAAATATTTTAGTCCATTAAGTTACCTTTGAAAGTTTCTAGCTCCATAACAACGCCGCGTTGTTCTTTTGTCTAATAGTGATTGACAACACGTGTCAACAATACATTTACGCCGCGTCGTTCTTTTATCTAATAGTGATTAACAACACATATCAAAAATACATTTAGTATGAATAATTTTCTCGCAAAATGGCACGTTTAAGTGAAATCGAGTGTATTGAAGTTTTAATGATCATAGAATATGGTGACAGAAGACGAGGATGTGACGAAGTAGTGGATATTTTTTATGAATTACATCCCGATGGGAACGTATTTCTAAATCGACTGTTTTAAAAACATTGCAGGGTTTTCATGAAACTAGAGGTGTTAGAGATCGACGTAAAAGTGGAAGACCAGTAAGCGTTACAAATGAAGAAAATTCTTTGAATGTCATGTTAGATGTGGTGGAAAATTCAATAAATTCGACACAAGAGAGGGCTTTAAATCATAAAATGAGTGGATATTCCATTCAAAAAAATTGCAAACGGGACAAATTACATACATATACAGAGAATTCATTTGTTACAAGAAATAATTGTAAATCGATTATGATCGTAGAATCGAGTTCTGCGAAGTTATTATGAATAAATTAACTGAAAATGTCAACTTTGTGACTCACATATTGTTTTCTGACAATTCTTATTCTGTTTAAACGGGCACGTAAACCGAAACAACAGACCAAAATCTGCATTGGATGGACGAAATTTTCACCCAACTACCACAGAAAATAAATGTCATAGGACCCTATTTTATAAAAGGAAATTTGATCTCTGAACGACATTTATTACTTCTGCAAGAGCTTAAACGATTATATTTTGTTCATTACTATCAGGAGGTAAATGGTGAACACTTTGAGCATCTTATAAAATATTTGTTGTTTATTGAAACTTATTTTCTCTCCTTTTTATTCTGACATATGTAACTATTGTTTTTATAAAATTTAAAATATTCAGGACATTCAGTAAAAATACATTTCATCGTTTCATGCATTTTTGTCAACCCTGGACTATTATGCTTCTTTATTTTTTGTAAAAAACTAATAACATTAAATCATATCCGTATTCTCCACTTTGAGTTATTTTAAAAATAAATATCCATAATTTGGGGCCCCTTTTTTTATAAATGTGAAAGTTATATGAATTTTGTTTAGAACTTCGAGAAGAATTTAAATATGGAATAATATGTGTTTCATTAAAGAAAAAGCAACTTTGTCTCGTCATGACTTTTTGACTGATCTTCTATACTCAATTTTTCTTTATTGTAATAAATTTTATATGATTTTTCGATAGCTATCTTAATGTAAGGGATAATCGACCGTTTCCTTAAATATCAATTCTGTATACCCCTGTATACTCCTATGCTATGTTTGTAAAAACATCATACAAAGTATTGTTAGTTGTTTTATCACAAACATCCATTAGGTTCAGGAGATTAATCAATTGCTACTTTTATAATTATTACTATATTAATTTTTTTGCTGTCAGTTTTCTGTACTTGTAGGTTTGCAAATAATAACAATATTACACTAAAATAAATCTACATATTCGAATTTTAATTAATAAACAATTCAAGTTGGGAAGTATTTACTGTCCACAGCTGTACATTTTAAATTTTAGTCTGTAGGACTGAATATGAATTTGCAATAAAAAACCATTCCGATTTACCACGATTAAAAGTGCTGCTGACTTTATGGCAAGGTAATTTAACCTCAGACGGAAAACTGGAAGGCATGTTTATAATTTTCATTTAAATTTCATACAACAATTAATCTCCGGCCGAAGAGTTACCTGACGAGATTTTCTCCTGTAGGAAATTAGAGTGGGTCCTGTATTCCTTTGGAGGGCGTTAATTAATGGTCATGCCGGGGTGTCTTAATTGCATTAAAAGTGCTAACTACTAAAATTATTCATCCTTATGCGGAGTTTAGCTTCGTCATAGTTTATTTATAATTATTTAACTTTTACACGTTAACAGCTAAAATAAATTAAGTAAGAATGTACAAGATACTCAAACCAACGCACAAATGACGACAAATTTGAATTGTGTCATAAATTTACAATGAATCATCATAAATTTGTAACCCTCCTTGGGTTTCTAATTCCATGAAAGGGTAGAATATTTTACGTGTACATAATATTATATTTCAATAATAGATAATATGGTTATTTGAATTATTATTATTAATATCCGTCAGTACATCGAAATGTCAGGTAGGTATTTTTTCTATTTATATTTTTATTTCATACAGGATTGTTGCTTAGGTTTTGTTTTGATTTCAGATCTATTGTCTAAAATTATTTTGGCGCCTGCCTGTGCAAAAAAATAAATAAAATACTTAAATAAACACTTGCACCAAGAGTTTCAGTCAAAGGTTATTTGTATAAAACTATTTTTGCCTAAACAGAAATCTCAAGCTGAAAAAAGAAGAAGATCATCAGGAACATACATCATTCATTTCAATTCGCAAATTTCGAAAATTATTTTTGTTTTCAAAACTAGTCATTTTTTAATTGGGTGTGTAGATAAATTAAAAAGAAACATTTTATATAGTTTATCAGATTTATCTTCGAAATGCTAATTGAAGTTTATCCTAAAGAAGGACTTGTATTGAAAAACCTGACAAATTTTTGTAGATTGCTAGAAAAATAAAGTTCAACACCAGCTCAACAACAATTCAACAATAGTAATCACTTGCAACTGCCACATAGATGTATTTCCTTTACTTTTTGGTTTTGATTCCTTGATATGTAGGGCATATATCATAGTGGTTATTTGATTTAACTAAAAATGTACATATGTATATTAGCGTAAATTTTCTACACTTGTTAAGTATAACAATGATGCATCAATGATTTCTGTACTTAGGTGGTCTATATACAGGAATGTTTAAAAACCTCCATTCTAATTGAGAAGTAAAGCTTCTCATATATTAAATATTTTTCCGCTATTTATTTACATACTAAAAGTTAGTTTTTCAGAAACTGGTGGTTGAATTGATCCTAGATGCTCTATATTTTATGGCGTTTGAGAGATTTAGTCATTTAACCACAAGTAAAGAACAAAACAATGTTTATAAAAGGACTGCATATTTATTTAGTTGGGGTATGTAACCCATACAGTAGTTATTTTCCGCAACATCAAAAATTAGGACTCTTATCTGTGAGGTTATACAGGGTGTTACGAAATTCGCGGACACGAACTATGGGATCATGTTAAGCTAGATAAAGTCATAAAAAAATGTCTCCATCATTTTTCAATTAGACCGATATTTTTCGAGATACGGCAGTTTTAAATATCCAAAAATAATAACAATTTTTAATTTTTAATCATTTGATAAACAATTATGACAAACGAACTGTTCAACAATTCCACCACTTGCTGCTAAACATGCTTCAGTACGTTGTGATAGTAGCTCGAACGGAGTTGCGTACCATCTCTAGATTTATTTGTTCTCTTGTTTGAAATAGACGACTCTGTAACAATTAATGACATTTCAGAAAGCATTATCAATACTTTGACATTCGTTAAAATACTGTAAAAGTACCTGTCAATACAAACTGCAAAATAATGGGCCATAATTACTCAAATTGTGAATAATATGATATGCTGATGGCTCTCGGAGCTTCAAATAATCGTGCAGGTGAAGCAGTGCGGTTGTACGCTATGCGGCATCTTTTATGGCGTCTACCAAATGCTAACGTTTTCAGATTGAAGGACGGAATTCTGTTTAAAGGAACTGTTACGTTACAACCACGTAAAATTGCAGGTCGTCCTCGTCTTCATGATGATAATGCCCTTGATTTGATGAGAAAGAATCCTTCAAGTACTAGATGCATTTCGAGAGAATTGGGAATTAATCATATCCGCGTCTGGCGAGTTCTAAAGTGTAATGGGCAGCATCCATATTATCATAATACGAGAGTGCAACAGTTGCAAGACAATGACTAGCCTCCTCGAGTTAGACTTTGCCCTAGATCATAATAACTTTAATTTCCTTGATTCAATACTGTGGACCGATGAAAGTTTGTTTACGCAAGATGGTATTTTTAACATACACAATGAACACTTTTGGGGTAATGAAAATCGACATTTACAAGAGCCAGAAATCGCCAACGTCGCTTTGGTTTAAACGTATTGTGCGGATTGTTAGGTGATCGAGTGGTAAGTGAGAATAATTTATTATTTAATCATTCTATCGATTTCAACCATTTTTTAATTCATCCACATTATACCATACCGTTTAAACGCACAAAATTGTTTGGATTTCCTGCAGAAACAACTCCGGGAATTCATGGATGATATATCCCTAAATGTGCGTCAAAATATGATTTTTATGCACGATGTTGCAAGTCCCCTTTTCGCATTAATTGTATGTTATTATCTAAATAATAATTTTCCTGGACGTTGGCTTGGCAGAGACGACCCATTTGCTTGGCCACGTCGTTTTCCAGACCTAACCCCATGTGATTTTTTCTTTTGGGGCTTTCAAAAAACGTTGGTGAACAGAACACCAGTGGCAAATTTGAATGAATTGCTGAACCGCCTATTTCTTTCAATCAGTACAGCAAATAACATCAGGGATGAACTCCATTCGAGCAGTAGCACAATTATTTTTGAATATTTGATACTGCTATATCTCAAAAAATACTGGCTTGATTGAAAAATCATAAAGACACTTTGTATCACCTTATATGATCCCACAGTCCGTGTCCGCGAATTTCGTAATACCCTCTATATCATTTACATATTTAGATTGCTAGTTCGGTAGAACATCGTTTGACTTCATTTAATAACATTTAAAATAATAATTTGTTTGAATTTATCTTATCATTAAAATACGAGAGTTAATATTAAAAATATGTTTTTTTTTCAAATAAATTTAGTAAAATTGGGCAAATAATGGTTTAATTAAAAAAACAATTCACTTTCAGTCATAATCAACGCGTTTGGGACTATCGTTTCAAAATGTATTTTTTTATTTTTAAAGTTTACTGTTTATACACAATTTTGTTATATTAATATTTATTAATTTTATAGAAGGGAGGTTACCTAATGAAAAACTAAGGGAAAATATGGAAGATATCTGTGTTAGCTGTTTTTTACGTGTTCACTTTGTCAATAACAGACTTTTTCAGTTTTTGTTTTATATTATTATTTATTACCAGCAATTTACTGGTTATTTGGAGTATAATTCAATGCTAGTTATGTATGTAGCCCATAGAGTAATGGTTTCCCGTAACATCAGTAGTTAGAAATCTTGTCTGTGGTGTTAGATATGTTTTACATTTATAGTGTCGAAAAATATTGCCTTCATATGATAAAATTTATTATTATTTTTTAAATATAGTGAAAACAGACTATACCTAGTTATTTTGTCCTCTAAAGTGTGTGACAAAATTTGCGGCACTTTTATGGTAGCCATTAATTTCAACTGAACACTTTTCAACTTTCAATTACTTATTTCTCCTTCTATTTATTTTGCACGGGATTCACCAATTGTACTTTTTCATACAAGGTATGAAGAAAAATTTAAATATGTAAACATTTTTTTTAAAGACACATTAATGAAATGTTGAAATATTTTCATAAAAATGTTTATGAACCCTTTTTCACCTCTCCATTCCTATGACCAATGGTTTTTGGTAATCTTGCTGTGTTGTTAATTACATTCAAAAAGTTAATGTTTAATTTTTCACATAATTTTGAAGGGAAAATGTTAGGTATACAAAATCATAGTGCCGCATATTTCTCACTCCAACTTCAAAATGCGTTACTGTAATCTATATTTTAAGTAAATAATTTTTAACATGCTGAACCTAAAAGTTATGTCTGTACTATAAAAACCAGTGAAGTGTCGACTGTTGTTTTTGTGTGTGGAGATTACGAGAAGCTTTGCTTGACAAATTGTTGAAAAAAATCGTAGCTATTTTGATTAGTTGATGCCATTGTATAAATAATTACCTTATGGATAGCGGATTTCAAAATATAAATGCGGATGAATGTATTAAAGAAAAATCATAACACCCTAAAATTCTACAATTATGGAAAATGATTTTCACTGGACTCATTTGCATTGTGAATATAAGAAAGCAGATGAAATATTTGGAAAGCAATTTACTGCGTGGATAATCTTTAAAATAAAAAATATATCAGAATTAGAATCCCGAAAGGAACTCCATAAATTATTTCAAGAATAATTTCGCTTTGTTGTCCTTTATTCACCGAAAACATTTCGTCTGCTTCTTCTGCTATATAGGATACAAATATATATCTTTAAAATATAACAAATAATAAATGGTGGCCTTTTCATAGAGGGAAATTCAGTTTATCATTAACGGCACCCCTTTTACTTCTGAATAGAATTTGATAGGATTTTATATTTATCTAATTGAGCTTCTATCCTATAGAGTGATTGATAGTTTCCTATTTACTTTTTAAATTTCAATAGAATTAAACATGCGTCTGTCTTTGCGCCGACTTAGAGACGTAGATAAGAATATAACCAGTAGTTAATTCTGAATGATTTTCATATACCATGGTTACTTTTTGTGTTTAGAGAATAAAAAAATAAATTAATCATCGTACATGGCTTTACTGTTCTTCAAAATACTTCCCGTGTGTCATTTTTGAATGTGGTAGAACCAATTTTTGAAGCACTTTTTTCATTCCATTGAGGTACCTCGAAAACATGCATTTTGAATGCATCAACCGCTTCTTCAGGTATAGAAAAACGTTGATTTCGTAATTTATTTTTGAAATGTGCGAAAAAAAGTCATTGGGTGCCAAATCAAAGCTATACGGCAGATGATTCATCAATTCGACTTTTTCAGTGCTCAAAAAGTCTCTTTTTTGAGTCGATGTGTGAGAGCTCACATTGTCCTGGTAAAGAAGACTTCTATCAAACAAATAATTGTGTACCATTCAGAATTGACTGTCCGACGTTGCACTAATGGTACAGTCACCACATGTCATACGCATAGATCCATGACCTGTTACGATGTCACAGACGTGTTTTGAAGCACCGCCATCGTATTTCATGAGCATTTCCACGAATCGACACGAACCTCTTTTGAGCGTTTGTCAAATTATGTGGAATTCAACACAAACAAATTTTATTGGCGGCCAAATGTTCATGCAATATTATAGGTTGGTTCCACTAATGCACAAGGATGACTCAATCTCACGATAAGTCATATGACTATCTCAAATGTAATGAAAGGATAATAAAATAAATACGAGTTGTACATAAAAGTGTGATGATAAATATTATTTTAATTTAATGAAAAATGTTTGATCAACTTTTAATATACTGTCAATAATGTCCACAACAAATATAATAGGTAGCGTATTATATTGATATATAATAACAGGGAACCAACAGTGTATATTGTAATAAAAATATTGTTCATTTATTTATATTTGTTGTCTGACAGGGACTGAAATGATTTATTTTATATATCTGATGTAGAAGAGCTTCATATCTATTACATGAAAATTTATTTTATAAATTTTCCAATACTAATGAAACACCGTTACAATCAATCACTATTTATGAATAAAGTAAAATGCTTTATGTCTATTTCTTATGAAACGAAGGACAAATTTGGCTTAGTAATTTTATTTAGTTTACTAGCCTATTCTGCTATTCCAATCTTCTTTTCAATTGTATGTAATTAATGAAATATATAAACATATATCTCTACCCTTTTATACTAACCTCCTAAGAATCTTAAGTATATCATACTAAACCTCTTCTTCTTGTAGTGGTTGGTTCTAATCAAGTCCCATAGCACCGCAGCGTTATTAGGCTATTGTGCGTCCAACTACTCAATCCTATTCTACAAGTAGTTTTGTCCTTTTTACAAAGTCCAAGAGCTTCCTTGCCGACACTTCTCTCAACTCATTGGGTTCCAGATAAGATTTTCACAGAAGAATCATTTTACTACGCAGAGAGGTTTCGTCCGCCAAGTCACATCCTCGGCAGACCGAACTGTCTACAAGATTTAGCTTAGTAAAGTATCCCGTTATAAGTACCGTCATTTTCCTGAGCCGAATTTTATTCAAGCTCGGCAACCCATTTGTTCTTTCCTTCAAAGGACACTCCATAAGTTCCTTCGCATGGCTTTTCTCTGGCCTTAAATTCCAGTATTTCTTGTGTTCTAACTCAGTCTATTTACCCACAGCCGTCCTGACCACATTGGAAGATGTGCCATAGAAGGGCTCCGGACCTTAATGTGTTTAATTACTATAACAGAACATTCTGTCTAGGTTAATAAAAATATAAACTGTGCTCTGTTAAAATAACATATATGTGGGCTATAATTCGTAACACACTATGAAATGATTTTTGGAATATAGGTATGAAAACATATGCGTCCATGGGAGTCAACTTTAGAAACAAGTCGTAAAAACTACATTTTTGAAATTTTTAAATTTTGTAGGAAGCAAAAATAAATAACCATAAAAACTTATCAAAAGCTTTAAAAATCCAACACAATTTTTCCATACAATTTTTTGTACCTATTTCATCTGAATAAAATACGGAAGAGGAGAACAATTTTTATCTGGCCATCCCTGCATTATTTCCAATCTTCAGCGAGACCTCTTCCGTTTATGTCTATTTGTAAAGGAACAAGAAGCCTTCTCCGCAACAAGATACATTTTACGTATTAATCCTCGCTGACATCAACTATCCATTTGTGTAGACGAACCATAGATTTGTGGTATCCAAAGCTATTGATTTAATTGATATTAGGTGCGCGCTTGACTAACCCTCGTCTGGGGATCGCCTTGGGCCCGAAGTTTTATTTTATGTTATGTAGTATTAATGCATGGGACCCCTTGACTTCTAACAGACAAGAATAAAATACTATACAGGGTGATCCATTAACGGTACGGAGCGGCTGTACAGGGTGATTCTTTTATCATGGGAAATGAGTTTTTCTCGTAAACGGCTGCAGCAAATTGAGTTCTGTAAAAAGTATTTTATTTGGGCTGATTGATGCTTGAAATTGCGATGGATATGAAAGTTATAATTAAGCGACGCTGGGCGTCGCGACGCTTCAAAAATTTTTTTGTCAGAAGCATACCATTTTTATTTCAGAAATTGGAAGATCTATTGAATAGAAACACTTTTTCCAAATACCATTTTTTTTCATCTAAAACCATTCAAAAATTACAGACCAGTTTTTATGTGTTAAATTGGTCGATTGCCATGCAAAGAATGCATGGTTTTTTAAATTTCACTAAAGCAGGTAGGCTTTGAAAAAACAAAATTGGCTTATATTAATTGATGTCTGAAATTGTCAGTGTAATTTTAATTATTTCTATTAAAATAGTAAGTAATAAGAAATATGTTTACACATTCAGAAAAAGTTGACATGCTTTTGTTATACGGAGAAGCCCAAAAAAATGCTTTAACTGCAAGAAGATTATATGCGGAAAAATACCCCGAACGCAACCTTCCAGACCACAAAATTTTTGCTAGGTTAGAAAGTAGTTTGCGTCAAAACCCTAAAGCATTTGAAGGTAGGTTTTGTGTTTTTTTATAAATCTCCATAAATTCAATGAGCCAAATTTGCAGGTAAAAGATTAAGAACAAAAACTGTCACGACGGATGAAAATGTGGCAATTATTTTAAATTACTTTAACAATCATCATGAAGCTTCTATAAGAGAGGCTTCAAGAGACTTAAATTTAAATTATAGCGTGATACAAAGAGTTTTAAAAAGCAACAAATACCATGACTATAAATTTCATAATTTGCAAGAACTTTCGCTAAGAGATTGTGAGCGGAGGGAGGATTTTATTTGTCAGTTTTTGGTGTCTTTGGATGATAATCCTAATTTATTTTCTCATATATTATGGACAGACGAAAGTCATTTTGTTAGTCATGGATTACCAAACAAAAAAAATACCCATTATTGGTCGGACGAAAACCCGTATAAAATCAGGCAACATCAAAGGCAGGGCCACTTTGGCATAAATGTCTGGTGCGGAATAGTCGGGCGGCACTTAGTAGGGCCATACTTTTATGAAGGCGCCTTGACGGGCGCAAGATACTTAGATTTTCTCCAAAATCACCTTCCTCTTTTGCTGGAATATGTGCCACTGCAAATCAGAAGAAACTTATGGTTTCATCTAGATGGAGCTCCTTGCCACAATGCGGCCATTCAAAATTATTTGAATGAATTCTACCACGGAAGATGGTTGGGGACACACGGGCCCTTGAAATTTCCGCCGAGGTCCCCGGACTTGACACCCTTAGATTTGTGAATTAAGAGTTAATTTTTACTAAACACAGTTCACGTTATTCTTTAGTGTTTTATGTATTGGTTGTTGTTAGTGTAAACGTTCATTATTTCTTAAACAATTAAATTAGTGTTATTAAATGTAGTAAATTGTTTTCTTTAAATCCTAAATTATATTTGTGGTCAATATCAGGATAAAAGTTAGCCTGCCTGCTTTAGTGAAATTAAAAAAACCATGCATTCTTTGCATGGCAATCGACCAATTTAACACATAAAAACTGGTCTGTAATTTTTGAATGGTTTTAGATGAAAAAAAATGGTATTTGGAAAAAGTGTTTCTATTCAATAGATCTTCCAATTTCTGAAATAAAAATGGTATGCTTCTGACAAAAAAAAATTTTTAAGCATCGCGACGCCCAGCGTCGTTTAATTATAACTTTCATATCCCTCGCAATTTCAAGCATCAATCAGCCCAAATAAAATACTTTTTACAGAACTCAATTTGCTGCAGCCGTTTACGAGAAAAACTCATTTCCCATGATAAAAGAATCACCCTGTACATAGGAAACTAGACGTGCTACGGTTATGGGGTAAACAATCTATCAACAAATATGGCCAAAATAAATTGATTTAAAATATCTTCAAGTTTGTAACTTCACTGTTAGGGGGCGCAACTGCTATAGAAAATTGTTTCGAAATTTCGCTTATATAACCTTACATTTTTTAGATACACTGTTAAACCCTTCACAAGTTTTATTTGAGACCTTTTCTGGATGAATATTTTCTCCTAGTTCTCGCGTCCAGGTGCATTATGAGGTGGAATCTTTGAATTACATATTTCGAGAACAATGGCCTTTTCTTTTGAGAACATTAAACTGAAAACAAAATATAGTGTAAATAAAACAATAAGTAAATTAGGTCTTAAATAGTAAGTTACAATCTGGATGTCTGTATACAGGGTGTGGCGTGTATAATCTATAAAAATTAACACAGCTTCCTAACGATATTTGTAATAGAAAAAGCTCTATTTTTGCCTTTTTTTCGCAAATTAAATTTCAATTATGGAACGGTCCTGTCTGTGTGCTATGTACGCTGAGTTACTTGCTGTAGACAAGGCGCGTAAACAAATCGTCGTTGAAAGATAGAAATATACTTCTCAATTTTTGGGGAATTTTTCAATGCAAAAGTACAAACCAAGAAAAATAGATATTTAAAACAACCGATATTTTCTTATTTTAATAATTAATAGTAATTACTATCTTAAATGCATTGTTGTTACTGCAAGAGTTCGCAAACAAAATAACATCCGTAAGCATCTGTAGTTGCCAAATGCGTGCACTAAACAAACTCCATTAAAATATGGAACAAAATGAAATTAAACTTATCATTTCTAGAGAATATGTTGAAATTGATCCCCATTAGCGCGGATACCACCCAATTTTGGCGAATATTTTCCCAAATTGCAGGTATTCCTGTAATTGTGTCAGCAGTTCCAAGTATATGATTTCGCAATTCTTCCACCGTAGTAATTGGAGTATTGTAAACCAATGACTTCAAATGACTCCAAAGATAAAAGTCAATTGGAGTTAGATCGGGTGACCGAGGTGGCCAAGGCACAGGACCAAAGCAATCCATCGCTGAGGAAACATTTTATTCAAAAGTGTCGTTACTTCTCGAGTACTGTGTGAAGCCCCATCTTGAAGATAAAACATGAGTGCTTGAACTTGTAATCCAATTGTAGTCCAATCTGGTATCTGGGATAAATATCTAAATGTACATAGATATATATTTCAGTGGTTCGTTAGAACTATCCTATTGGCTATAATATGAGCATCCTGTAGATTAAGGAAACAATAGTTAGAATAAGAACCATGTGGGCGAGAAAAGATTTCTTACAGATCAATTGCTACAGAATCCGACATAAGTCGTGAACTGTGATTATAGTCACACCAATACATAAATCACATTCAAAAGTGAATTTCGATAAAACTCCCAACTATATTGGAATGTACAAATCGGCACAGAACAACGAAATTCGCTTAACAACAACTGCCTGAATACTCATTAGGAAAAATCCTCGAACCTCGACCAGCAATCTTTTTGTGTGTCCAAAGAAATGTAGATAGCTGACGCGGGGACATCGTATGCGGAAGCAAAAGCATTCACGCTACATTTTTACTAAAATTTTCTTTTTATAAAACGCTCTGAGCTAATGAACTGAATTAATTAACTAGAATTGTAATTATTTATATTTTCTTTAAAATCCGATTAGAAAAGAAAAAACTTACTCATTGTAAGACAAAAGTGCAACGTAACAATATGTTGGTGCATTTAGTCGTCCTTCAAAGAAATAGGGACCCACAAATACATCGCCTATTAGCCAGCCCAAACATTTACCGTGAATCGATGTTGAAAATAAGTTTCCCTAATCGCGTGAGGATTTTCATCGGCCCATATGTGCATATTATGGAAATTCATTTCATCACGGGTAAATGCCGCCTCATCTGTTACACAAACATAAGCAGCATCTGCAAAAACGCATTCGTTGATCACAATCCGGGGGTAAAATCTGTTGAACTGGTTGCAGATGATAGGGGTGCAACAGCTTGCGCCTTAAGATGCGATGTACGCTACGAGATGAGGTTCCTACTTGCTGTGCGAGTCGTTGAGTACTAATTGTGGGGTTTTCGTCAAGATTCTCCAACACTGCATCTTCAACATTAAGGTTCACTTGTTGACCACATCCTTTTCCTCAAGGAATAACACTTCCCGTATCTCACAGCTGCTGAACGCACTGTAGGATTGTATTTGCACATGGGGGGTGACGTTATGGCCATTGTCCCTGGTATAATCTAGTCGCCTCGAACGCATTTTCTCCAGCCACACCATACACTAACACCATATCGACACGTTCGGTAATAGTAAATGCATTGTTTTCTCGGTTTATTGTAAAACTAGTTTGTGCACAAACTAAAAAATTAAGCAAAGTAAGAAATAGGAATCTCGTTTTTAATGTAATCGGCACACTATTCTTATTTTTTACTTCTTTATAAAAATTGCACTGTCACTATAGAATATAAGAATTTTCATTACAAATATCATCAGGAAGCTGTAGTTTAATTTTTATAGATTATACACGCCACAACCTGTATAAAGGTTAGGCAATGTGGTATTATTGATGTTTCTCATACTTTTTCATAAATTTAAACGAAGATATACCGAGAAAATTTATATAATTTATACAGTCGTATTATTTACTTACCTCAGCAATTATTTATAACTTTATATTTATGTAGTTAAAATACTGTGCTATATTATTATGCCACAAATACATCTAAACATGCCCACTGAAAAACTAGCCCAGTTCTCTAGACATGCACAGAAACAACAAACTCGATGATCACGTGATTAATCTGATTGGTAGAGCGAAATCATTTTTTCTAAATGTTTGTTTGAAGAGTTTTAACCATATCTTATTTCTATTGATATTCACTAGAAATATAAAAATGTGTGTGTACAAGCACCAAATTGAAATAGTTTATTTTTGTTATTTCCACGTTTGTTGCTTTGATGTTTTTAGTTAAGGGACACTATTCTCATAATCAGGGAATATTTCAATAGCGACAAAGTACAAATTAACGTAATTTCAGTGTACAGACTGACACAAATAAGTTTGCGTTTCTGACTCACGAGATTGAGAAAGAACGCATTCGGCTAGAAGGAATAAGACGAAGTCGCGGCGATTTGGGGTACCGGATTCCCTTGTCGTGTCCAGTGAGTATTTGTGGGCAGAGCTACCTCAGACGAAATCTTATCTTTTTTGGTCTTGTATGTGGTACTAATATTACTGATATTTTATTACAAACAATATATTTCTATTACTTTATGTGATATTCAAGTAAAGTAATAAAAATATATGATAATATTCATGTAAGTATACTTTAAAAATATATTACGATTTGGATTTCACTTGCTGCCTTTATGAATTAGAAACAAGTTGAATATGAAATAACAATGTCAAAACTCAGAGCTTATTAGGTTTTAACATGCTTGCTTGTAAAGAAACTGGAGTTCAAAATTGGTTAATTAGAAGCTTTTAATACACTTTCTCCAATTCCAAGTACCAATTATTTTATTCTTAATTAGTTCATTAATTTTAATAATTTAATTATTATTCATTCAACTAATTAAGTATTTATTTTTTGGAAGTTATCGCTCGGAAATTGTTCAGCCATCTCTTATCCCTGTTTTAAACAACCTAACTTTCTTAACTATTAATACATTAATTTATGTAAAATTACTAAAATGTAAAAATGCGGACTAATTTTGACCGTAGTTTGAAAGCATGATTATAAGCACATGGAAACAACTTTGAAAAATTTTTGTAAATCATATAGTCTATTTGTAAGTAATTCGTGTATTAATTTAATTTTTGTGTTAATTTTAAAAACAAGATTTGAATAAATTTAAGCATTTTCGGACACAAAATTTAAACTGGCAAAACCGCCATCAGCGCTTTGGCACTGTGGCGCGCGGCAACTTCGATATCAAAGGTACGCTGGCTGCCGCACCGGGGACGGCTTTAAATTAAATTGTTTAAACCTTCATCTGAATTTTTTTTTCAATTTAAAATGTAATGTTTTACACCATCAGTTGCTTAATAAAAGTTGCTTATTTTCGTGTATAACTACTTTCCTATTACTGGAATTTAGATTATAGAAGAGAGAAAATTTGTTATGCACAAAAGAAAAAAGAAAACAAAATGTAGGTATATGAGTCTTTCAATGACAATAGTTTGATATCCTAGTTTATATTGTTCACACATTCTTTAAATTGAACATGTAAGTTAGTTTGAAAACATACCATATCCAGTCTATTCTTAAAAGTGTTTATTGATGACTCACTAACAATCAATACCGATAAATTGTTTCAGATGGAAAAAATCTGTTTTTTAGAAAAAAACTGTCTTGCTCTGGATTTAACATTTTCTTTTTTCGGTTGTCGCGTTAATGTGTAAACCAGAGATAAATTTCCAAAACTATGTTTTAAGATTTTTTGAGTTTTAAGTATATCATCATCACGCTGTTGAAATTTTGTGATCTTGGACATTGATTCAACAGAAAAAAATGCTAAATTTTGAATGTTCCCCAATAACTTTTGATCACGGATATGATTGGAACACCATACCAGACCGGCGTATTCAGTAAGCAGTCTAGTATTTGCACGTTTGCTCGCTGACTTCATACGAATATGCTCTGACAGTGGCAGTTTAGAGATGACTAAATCTACATGCATTGACATTGTGGAAAATAAATTGTTCATTTAGATGGTATGATTCAGAATAAAATCCTTTTTAACATTACACATTTTTCAATTTTCAGTGGAAGAAGCTATTGCCTGTACCAGTTGCTGATGGAAGTGGAATTTTTTTGGAAATACTAATTGGTAAATTATTAGGTTTTCGTATATCTTGGTGTCGTCTGCATAAAAAGATATTTTGTTACTAACTGTATGTTGGATGAATGTCACTAGACAAAATGAGAATTTCACTCAGAAGGGGTCCTTTCTCGAAGAAAGGGTCGCCCACTCTGACTATAAAAAATCTACCAGATAAAAAATTCTCAATTTTTTGTTCAAGTTTCCACGAATACCTAGGAGTTCTAATTCATGTAACAATCTTCTTATTGATACTCTGTCAAACGCTTTCAAGAAGCCCAAATAGATTATATCAATTGGGTTATACATGTTTATAGATAGGGTCCAGTCTTTTACACAGTGAAAGAGGTTGGTTAGTATTTATCTGCTAGGGACAAATTCGTGCTGTTGGTTTGATATCACATAATAGGTAATTCATAACTGATTTAGCAATTACATGTTGCGTAACTTTCAAAACGGTAGGAAGCACACTTATGGAGTAAGAATTTTTATTACGGGGTGAGTTTATCTTTATTATAATTGGAGTGACAGCTGCTAATTTCCAAACTGGTGGAGCGTATCTTTGTGAACAAGATTATTACATGATAAGAGATAGTGGCAAAGTAATATTATCAGCACATCATTGAAAAAAGTAAGGTTTAAACCATCTAGACCGGAAGAAGCAAAATTTCGAGGTTTTAATAAATGTTTTGTAGTTACATGTGTAGTAAATTCAATTCCGTCTAAAGTGGATAACACTCGAGAACAAAAACCAGAATTACTGAATTTTTTGATAAATAATTACAATATTCCTAGCTGCATTTAAATTCCGGTATCAATTTGTAAATGTTCTACGGAAATTTTAGAAACCAAAAAAGGAATGTACTTAAAAAGTTTCTTCCTTGTAATAACTAATATACCTTTCAAATGTTAGAAAAACGACGCTGAGTCAAGAAGTCCTTATTATCATTCGTGCGCTCATATTTCCCCCAAAAATTTGTTTTGTGTCTATCATTCGAAATGATTTCAATTATATCAAAAATTTTAAATATTTCTTATGTTGATTTCAGTCAAGTATTATCAGAAATACACGTATCAGTGATTTAATAAAATTTTTCCACCGTCGTATTGACATCTAATACCTCTATTAAGTAGGCAGTAAATTGGCAAAATCGGTAAATCTTTAAGTGCAAAAGCTACTTCTTGAATCAAACACTTGTGGACGAAACTGTATGTGGGCTCTTTTTATTAGATGCTCAAACTTTCTTATTGGTGGTTCGACTTCTAAGTTAGATTGATCATTATTAGTTAGAATGAGGTCAAGTGTTGAGGGTTCATTGTTAAGGGTTGAAAAGGTTTTTAGAGTTTATAATATCAGGATTATGTGAAAAAGACCGGTTTATTTTTTCTAACATAATTAGATCATCTTCCAATATAGAATTGGATGGGCATAGTCACAAGAGAGAAAATATTTCAGCCTTAAACAAAGAAAGTCGATGTTGGAAAGAAATTAAGTTAGTTAGATAAATAAATAGTTCTGTAGATAGAGTAACCAGAAACACTAATAATATGTATTACCTGGAAAAGAATGTACTGTCAAATATATTGGAAATTGTTGAATATTATAGAGATAACTACCTTGTTGCATTTTACATAAATAGTTGGAATCTACAAGTACATTTTAAATGTAATATTGGTAGAAGAAATGGGGAACAGAGTTACTGTTTACGCCCTCCCAACTTTTTCATTGCACGCTTATGATTCAAAGGTATTATTTCATATACCGAGCGCCCGTTTCTGTAATTAAAGGAATTATATTAATTTAAAAACGAGATTTCTAAGTTAGCTGCAATGGAATATTGGTACTCAGAAAACAAGGATAATAGAAAACATGAATATAAAAATTTTTAAATGTCTATCCCATCTACGAAATCTCACTTTAGTTCTAAGATTAAGGTATAGAATTCTGGAAAAATTTGTGCATATATAAAGTTTAGACCTTTAAAAGAAATTTTTGAAATTCCAATAATTTACGGAGTTATAGCTATTTAAGTGACACAGCAACTAATCCGTCACGTCGGAGCAAATAGGACAATAGACTGTGAACAATGCCCGACTACCCGACCATTTTTGTTATAAATACGTTATATTAATGTATGAATCTAGTCAACCCAAAACATTTGAAAATCGTTTAACCAAAGGTCGTAGTAACTTATTTAGAAAAACTGAAACTTTGGGTCAAAACTTTAACCGTGTTTTTCTCAAAACTAGTCTTTTCAACACAGTTGACATGATATCTCAAGTTCTATTTAACCGATTTTCTTCAAATTTTGTATCAACCTTCAATGTATAACTTTCTATCACCTATACCATTTTTGTATCAAAATTATTATTTTACTATTTTTAAAAATTAAAAATTATGAAAAAAAGAGTGAAATATGCTTTTCTTTTCATATAATATAATTCAACACGAGTGAAAACTGCTTGATAAAGACAGGCTTGATCGAACACTAGAATCATAGACGTACGCTCAAAAGCAGTTATTAATATAAAATATTTTTTTTAAATACAACTTTGACACTGTTATAATCTGTGATAATCTTGAATTAAATAAAATATCTTCGATACGAATAAAGCTTGACAAAGAAAAATTTACTTCTAGATTATAATACACGAAATAAATGTATTTTTAGAGCAATTTCTTTGTGTACCTACCTTACTTTACTAAATAGAGGCGATTTTAACCCAGCAGTAGACCATTTTACCATTTTAATAACAGGAATAATTGTTACGTAAATTTGTATTTTATATAGGTATTACTTTAGGTTTTATTAAACAAATCATTAAATGTAGTTTATATTTTCCTTCAATATTGCAAAACTTACACTCAAAATATTATTTGATCTTAAGGGGTACGACTTGACTCCGCTTCTGTTCCATAATAAATTCTGTGGTCATCATAGAAACAGTAAATATAAAATTGAAAGTCGACAAAGCATATTTGTGTATCTTACGATCCAAACAAATTGCAAATAAATGCGATTTGTCACAACGTTTCCGACAGTCAATTTATCAGAATTTTATCACACATATGAGAATAGTAACATTTGTTTCGAAATGTACAAGATTTTTAAGTTCCTAGAAAATGTAAGCACTTACTCATTTATTGTCCTAAGATCCTTTATCTAACAATTTTTTGAATAGTGTCAAGTATAATGCGAGTTAATCTTATAGAAAGTAAATATTTACTAACGAACGCTTTGCTAAAACAGTATTTTGTCAAAAATTAATAATACCCACCGTGTTCTATATAAATTTCTAAATAGCTAGGTAAATGCAAAAACTGGAAATATACTTTTCGTAAATAATAATTATAAATCCTAACAATATTATTTCTGAATAATAATATAGTGATTTTTATGAAAAAAATATTATTTTTACAGACAAAGTATATAATAAACCTGTAAGAAATAATTCAGAATTTCTTGAACCCAATCTGGGAATACGGAACTATTTTTGCTACGGACAGGTGTGGACATTCTATATGTATAATTACAGAGCCTTCATATATGTTTACAAGTCACATGACCGCTGAGCTTAGGCAACCCAACAATCACGATTCACTAATATTAATTATATTATCCATTTCCAATGAACAATGACAAACCGTTATGTCTACACTCGAGATAATGTGATCGCTGATTGGTTGAATAGAATATTGTGAGAAATTACAACAATCAGCGATTGCATTACCTCGAGCGTAGACATAATGGTTTGTCATTGTTCATTGAAAACAAATCATTAATAGTCCAGCAATCTTAAATTTTTTATGAAGAATATTTTTTCTTACTGAATGGTCGATTACAAAAAGAAAATAAACATAATATAATTGTAGATATTTGTTAAAGTTGTTGAATTATCCATAATCGTGAACTGGAGCCTCACATAAATGTATAAGGAAACACGATCCTTTGTTGGATCATTGCAAATGGAGAATGTAGTGGAAATGAATTATAATGTGCAAATAGATAAAACTACAAGACATTTGTTAGAATTCTTATCTCGCACGAAAGTATATCCTACAGGTTCGCTAGGAATTGTCCTCAATCCCACCCTGGTTTTAAAGGAATCCCTTTACTAACAGGATCAATTCCTCATGAGATTTATGGGATGACAAGAGATCTTTTGTTTTCATTTCTACTAAAAATGTTGTAACATATACTGCCTTTATCAACTTTCCCGAAGAAAAAGGAGAAGCTGCCATTTCCTGCCATAAATTAGTAATTGTCGATGTGTTTTATACCTTTCCAGAAGTTCAGATAGTCCCTAAATGACTTTATGTTTTTTTTTCTGATATATTTACTCGATTCATCTTGTTCCGCCTTCTGGGAATATCTTTTTCTATTCTTTATGTATCCAGGGTAAGGCAACATCAAATTTCGATCGGAAGGTAAATATTTTTATACAAAGGGGAATTATATTTAGAAAAATGTGTAACCGTAAAGAATATTTTTATAGGTTCCAATTTAATCATCCTAAAATTTTGGGGCGTGTGTATGCATACCATCTGTGACAGAATAAGTTTATGGGATAATAATTTTCCTGTATCAGCCTACTTTGCATATATTTAAAATTGGTTTACGTTTTGTGTATTATATTATCAATTTTGCGTTCAAAATATAAAATGGTAGGTTAAGTAAGATCTCTGGGGTATTCAAAATGTTTCAAAACGTATGATTCATTGGCTCATTGTAAGAAAAAAAGTTCATATTAACATGGGTCCGCAAACGCACCGTTTTCGAGATATAGGGTGTCAAAAGAAATATTTTTTTTTCATTAAAGAAGGCGGCAACGTGTTTTATTGTTGACAGAAACACTTGTTTTCCATCTTATTGTAAATGAACAATTACAGTGATAGTGAAATGTTCGATAAGCATTTTGATTATACCGTTGCCGATGGAAATGCAGCAGAAGCGAGATGAATTTATCAAGAAGGTTTTCCAAACCGACAGGTACCAAATGAAACAACATTTATTCGTATTCATGCACGTCTACATGAAAATGGAAGTTTCCATAAAAGAGTTACTGGAAATGGGAGACCTAGCCTGCTTTTGCCGAGCATGGAAGAAGCTGTTCTTGAAGAAATCGAAGACGATCTAGCAACAAGCACCAGAAAAGTAGCGTCAAACCTAAACCTTAGTCACGTTACAGTGTGAAGGATATTAAAAAGCCATACATTACATTCTTATCACATACAGTGAGTACAAGCCCTTTTACCAAAAGATTTCCCATAAAACGAATGGCTATGTATCAATGGTTTCAAAATAAAATTGCACAAAATCCTCCCTTCTTACAACAAACGCTATTTACGGAGGAAGCAAACTTTTCTCGCAATACAATTATGAACTTCTACAATAATCATATATGGGTTGACGAAAATCTACATATTATAATGGAAGGCCATCATCAGCAAACATTTTCCGTTAATGTTTGGGTGAGTGTTGTAGGAGATCATTTAATTTTGCCGTTAAAGTTAAATGGTCAATCATATCGTGAATTTCTTGAAGAAGAGCTACCAGGACTTCTCGAAGATGTTCCGATTCGGTTAAGAAATGAAATATAGTTCATGCACGATGGCGCTCCTGTACATTTTAGTTTAGTCACGCGTTAATTTTTAAATGTACGGTATCCGAACCAGGTGGAGGAGGCCACAGGCTTGATCTCCTCGGTATCCAAATCTAGATGTTTAGGAATTTTTTCTTTGGGATCACGTACAAAGTTTAGTTTACACTACACCAGTTAATACTGTTGAAGAACCGATGAATCACATTATTGCATCCTGCAATACGACCCGCAACATTCCAGGCTGTTTCGAACGGGTACGTCACTCAGCCGTAGGTTGGAAGCCTGCATTACCGTAGGAACAGGCCATTTTCCACAACTGTCGCGATTTTTATTTGCTTAGCTTCGAAATAATACTTTTTTATCTGCCACTGTGTTTCAAGTTTTCCATCATAAATCACGATTTATCCGTTCGCGTTAGAGTTTTTGATGATGAGTACCTTCCATGTTTAGAAAACATTGGCGGTTTAAAGTATTTTAAAATATGCCTTTAAAAATTTTATAATATTCAAAATGCCAGTTCTCTCAGAGTCGTAAAAATTGGGGGTAAAAGAACCTCACGCAATCCCAAAATCTTCGCTACTGTCACAATGAATAAAAATTAAATTAGAGCGCAAAAGCAGCTAATATTAAAGATAATGCGTGTACAAAATTTGAGTTTCGTATCTCAAACGGTTTCTAAGATATCGTCAAAAAACTGAAAAAATATCTTTTTTTGACACTTTATATCTCGAAAACGATGGATTTGGGGACCCATGTTAATAAGAACTAAGATGTTTTGGAAACCCTGCATATGGGGTCATAAAAAGTAAATGTTAGGATTTGACCGTAACTTCCCTATCTTCGAAAATTTTACTTTTCCGATTTTTCAAAGACGAAAGAGTTGCAATGAGTTTATTATTCTCGCATGCTAACAATTACAGTAGCAAATAAATATTTCCAAAGTAGATACTTTTATGACAAACTTAAAGAATTAGAATTTCAAAATATAAATTAATCTAATTAAAATTAAATAAAGTTTTGAATACACCCGACTAACCTGAGCAGGAAGGAAAGTTAAGAAATGTATAAGGAGAAAAAATATCAGAACCATCGAAAATATATTTAAAAATTAGTTTAAATAGCCACTAAATCAGAAAAAATAATGAAACGCCATTGCTCTATAATATGATGAGGGGATTAGTGAATATAATCATTATCCTTCAAAACTCGCCACCTTACCCTTCCTAAAACCTCTTTCAGAACTTATCCTTCTCCCATTTAAACCATTAATTTAATAATACTTAAAAAAGTTCTCTAATTAAAAGTTTAACTTAATTATGAAGAGTATAACATAAAATCTAATAAATTTTCATGAACACGTATTATGTCAATGGCATTCCGACCAATTAGTTATTTCATCAATTATTGGTCTGTTTTGTAAAATAAATAACTAAAAATTTATATTATAGGTACATTTTCCGGCCAATACACAGTAATAATGAGGTCAAATTTCAATAATGTTTATTAATGTTAATTATTTTGTTAATTGAATGTATAATTTTGGAATCATACATTGCTTGAAATTCATTTTAGTACTTTGCCACATATAAAAAAATAAGAACTCGTTCTAACTGTTGAATCATTGATCAATCATGATTCTTATGAAATTATTTTTCGTTAATCAAAAATATTAAACTAATTTAAATAGATATATAAAAAATATGAGATGTGCATAATATGCACTGCTTCACATTTATTTAAACAAAAACTGTTGACATTAATAGCACTGGGTGGGATTTGTTTGCAAAGAGGGAACTATGGAATAATAAAAATGATAAAACAAAATACATTCACAGATTTAAAAAAATCACTACTGTGCCTACCTGAGTTTAATTACCATTCATTGTAACATTTAGTTGTCGAGAGATTATACAGTAAATGAGTTAAAACCTTACTGAAAAAATTATGAACAGCCCTAAGTACGATAGTTACGATAGCGACAATGCAAGCGACAAACAATGCCAAATCTTCAGCGAATCATTGTCTATCTCACAGAACTCAATCGATTAAAATATTACATCAGATCAGTGGCGACACAGACGATATTTCAGAGGAGGTAGGGAAGGCTAAACCACATGAAAATATATTAAGAAACTTTTCTCTAACAAATCAATGATGCGCCCACTTATATATCACCAAAAATACGAAGGGTACACTCTGTAAATCCTAAATACGTTGCCAAACAATTTGATTTCATTGTCGCTTCATCATACCTGGTTCTTATGTCTTTTCAAGTGATCAGCGGAGGCTAGCCTCCGTTGCTCCATAGGTTTTCGGGTTAGTCTTATT
This sequence comes from Anoplophora glabripennis, assembly GCF_000390285.2. NCBI lineage: Eukaryota > Metazoa > Arthropoda > Insecta > Coleoptera > Cerambycidae > Anoplophora > Anoplophora glabripennis. The sequence continues at coordinate 646,447 of NW_019416425.1, read as the reverse complement.
TTGTAAAACATTTTAAAATTCGAGAAGCTGGAGCAGTCACTAGCGAAATCTATTTTTTAGTAAAAATCTTATTTTTAATCTGGTAAAGCACCCTAATTGGACAAGACTTTTGCATTATTTATTTATGTCAAGATCTACCTGCCTATTTAATTAAATACTTTTCTATATTACTCGTATATTAATTCTCTTTCGGTTTCATTTATGCATGATTGTGAGCATGTAAATCTAACAATGTAATAAAATAAAAACTACTTTTGTTACTATCTATCCCAAGTAGAAAATCATAATAATTGTATGTAATATTTGTCTTTCTATTTATTCGATTTTACCTTTGATATACTCGTAATTGTATGCTAATGCAGCTTGTAAAATGCATAATTCATAATATGTAATTCATAATTCATTCATCAATCTACATTTAGCCATCTCATACAAATAGATGAAAAACCGCCACTGTAATAGATATTATTCTTAGTAAAGTCACGCGTGCTGGATTGCATTCATATAATATACGTTGTGGACAAAATTATAATATAACATTTTCAAAAACAACTTATTTGCAAAAACAGATGTTTGGAGATGGCCTTAGACTTTTCAATTCGCTACCGGAGGGCATTAAGAATTCTGTAAATATAAATGCTTATAAAAAATTTTATGGAATTATATTTGCACTAAATATTTTTCTTATTTGTAAAAATTTTTTGTTGTTTTTTGTAAATTGTAACATAGAATAGCACACGCTAAATAAAATAATTATTTATTTATTTATTTATTTCATTACAGAAATATTTACTGTTAACCAATGACAGTCATTCTCTCAAATCTATGAATGTACTTTACACAAAATGCTACGTGAGGAATAAGTTCTCTTTCTGTAAATAAGTACCTAATTATATTGTTTGAATATTTTTGAGACCTTATAGAGACATTCTTATTAGAATCTCAATATGTTGTTGAATATGTGCGAGCTCTGTTCAGAAAATAACAGAGCTTTTTGAATTACGCACTAACGGCAGCGTTGCGTTGTGCATAACCTCTATTACCATATGTTATTGGATTGTTGATATCCCATTTTGTTTTCGTGATATTGTTATTTGATAGCAAACTGTTTAGAGGTTAGTGACGATTTTTGAAATGTGCGATTTTCTGGAACAATGATGCAACTTAATATTTTGCGTGAACCTGTGCAAAACATTCAACATTTGAAACAAGCTTCTGATGATGGTACACAATATTGCGAATGGTTTTCACTATATAGTCCAAGCAAGTTAGATCAAAACCACCCAGAATACGGAAATTTTTTTCTGATGAACCGATCGAGTTGCGGTTTTCGGCATTGTCTTCGGAAAAATATCAGGAAAAAGTCTATATATTACACTTTGGGGCTGGATCGAAACTGCATTGCGAGTGCATAAATTGCATCTTGGATTACATCAGTTTTTCCGAATTTTCTAAAAATGATAAAAATTGACTAAAAGTTGTAGAAATTTGTGTGCACGGGTTTTCGGGGTCGGAGATTCCGAATCTGATCCTGAAAAATATGCCCAACGGCCCTGGGGGCCCCCCAGGGGGGCAAACGGGGGCCTTCTGTAAAACATCTATTAGCTGAATAATTGCCTTCTAAATCCCCACTCGGGGGTTTTTGGGGTCGGGGATTTCGATTCTGACATTGAAACGTATGTCCGACGCCCCTGGGGCCCCCAGGGGGGCAAGGGGGGCCTTCTGTAAAACATCAAATAGCTGAGTTATATTGCCTTCTAAATTTCTACTCGGGAGTTTTCGGGGTCAGGGATTCCGAATCTGACACTGGAAAATATCCATTAGTCTTAGCTTGTCTATCACTGAGAAAATTTGTCGTAGAATTGGACAATCCGTTCCCAAGAGACACATTTCGTTAAATCAAAGAAATATTCCTTAAAACCGAAGAATATTTCATGGATCATGGATTTTCAAAAAATTCTCTTGGGCCCGTGCGACTGCGGATAATGCATAACAATTAGGCGACAAAATCCGATTATCGACAATGCAGATCTTGTGGGTGCAGGAAGCATGGAATTACATGCACAATTGCATATACAAATTGTTTTGGAACCAACTGTTCCAATTCTGAAATAGTCGAAAATGTAATAGATTATAGTGATGGAGACAGTGATGGCAGTACTGATGATGAAAATTGTGATTGATAGTGAAAGTGTTAGATAAACATATGATAGTAGTTGTCTCACTAATTGCCTTGCAAATAAAAAGAAAATTGGCTCTCTGAATAAAGGGGATTCTTTTCGACTCATTAATTTCCTGTTAGTTTTTCTTACCCTTGTCTAATCTCTGTAAATTTACGTGTGTTACAATGTATAAGTCTATAAGATCATGGTTGGTAAGCGGGTGGAGCAGTTTTATTGCAAAAATCTGATGTGGCTTTCGATGTTTTCCAGAAGGCCCACCCCACGGGAGTCGGGCATACTTTTCAATGTCAGAATCGGAATTCCCGACCCCAAAAACCCCGAGTGGAAATTTAGAAGGCAATTACTCAGCTATTCGATGTTTCACAGAAGCCCCTCTTGCCCCCTGGGGGGGGCCAGAGTCGTCGGGCATATTTTTCAGGGTCAGATTCGGAATCTCCGACCCCAAAAACCAAAATTCTACAACTTTTAGTCAATTTTTACCATTTTTAAAAAATTCGGAAAAATTGATGCACTCTAAGATGCACTTTATGCACCCGCAATGCAGTTTCGTTCCAACCCCAAAGTGTAATAGATATCTAGACTTTTTTCCTGATATTTTTCCGAAGACAATGCCGAAAACCGCAACACGATCGGTTTATCAGAAAAAAATTTCTGATTTATTGTCTAACTTGCCTGGTCTAATATAAAAGTGGTCGTCAGTCAATTGAAGATGATCCTCGACCAGGAAGGCCTTTGACTTCAACTGATGAGCCCCACGTTCAGGAACTCAATGATCTGGTGCTTGCAAATCACCGATTGAGTGTTAGAGAAATTGTAGAAAAGGTTAGCTTCTTAATTGGGACATTGGTCGGCACAATAATGTATTGGTAAAGGACTCCACACTACAAGAGAGAAAACACGTCAATCTCAATCCAATGTCCAAGCGATGATCCCTGTTTTTTTTGTCGACTTTAATGGAATTGTGCATTTTAAATTGCTTCAAGGTGAATCAGTGAATCGTGTGTTTTACAACGGTTACGTAAAAAAATCCGCCACAAGGGACCAGAATTGTGACGTGACAATTTATGGTTATTACATGCAATGCACCCGCATACTCAACTTTGTCAATTCGTCAACTTTGTGCCAAATATTAGATTACTGCCCTCTTTCACCCTCCTTACTCGCCAGGCCTAGCTCCTTGCGATTTTTTCTTATTTCCGATATTAAAGTGAGTGCTGCAAGGACGCCATTTTCAGACTTTTGATCACATCAAAGCAAATTCGTCACAGACTTTATAGGCCATTTCAAATCAAGCTGTCAAGAACTGCTTCGCGAAATGGAAACACCGCTGGTAAAGTGTGTGAATAGGGGAGGAGAGTACTTTGAAGAAGACAAGGACCAATAACGTATAAAATTAATAATAAAGTTTAAAGAATAAAGTTCAGTTATTTTCTGAACAGATCTCGCATATGTTATAAAATGTTTAAAACATAATTTATTGATTATGAACTAAAAAAGAGGACTGGAAGTATAGCGCTATAGTACTGAGACTTGCAATATAAATCCACCTGTAATCAGTGTCCTCTACAACAGTAATTTTAAAAGTATTTACATTGGAGATTATTTAAAAAGTTGGCTAACAGTTTTACTGTTTGTTCTCTGAGTGGTTAGATTGTCTCAAGTAACTTATTTTTTGTTTCTTTTAAATTGAGTTACTGCTTTGAAGAAAAACTTACTCCGATATTTCGCGAGTTATGTCACCTGATGCATGACATCATAGTGGTTGTTGTAAGACAGTCATCCGATGCAAACTCAGCATCTCCAATCTCATAAATACAATAAAAACTCTAATTCATTGTTCATTGTTTGCTTGCTTTCTGTAACAATAATGTTCCGCTGGTAAATAAATAGTTTTCATTCCATAAAAAGGTGTCTTACTCAAAAAAAAATCTAACTCGCGTTAAAGTCTTGATGGAAATGGGAGAGTTATATATAAAAGAAAAACATTTTTTCATTGCAGACAATATAAAATGATTATATTAGTGCAAAAATTGGACTCTTTTTTATTCGCAAATGAAATCTTCAAGACTTTTATTAAAATGAACGCAGCTTTTATTAAAACTGATCTAATAAGCAGTTTTACAAGAATGAAGAATTTCCTTTTTTAGTATGTAGGTATAATTTACAAATTTATTTACTCCACCGTCAAAATATATCAGTTGCATTTATTTGCACTTTTTATCTTATTTCAGTGTTTAATAGATCAGAAGTTAATACATTATGTGACACTGCGACAGAATTTGGTAACATATTTGATTTAGCTTCACAACTGACGTGTCGAGTCGCTCGGCAACAAGAAGCTGACACGCAGCTTGAATGTTTCTTTGCTGGAACGTTGGTGGGTGTACGGTGTATATAAACCATGGGTTAAACACGAAAGATACACGCTGGCGACATCGGGTCGTTGTCGCGTCACTGTTGCGGAGCTTTTATGGGACAAGGGCCTTACTTTGCAAATAAATTTAATTTTGTTAAGCGACCAGCTTTCATAATTGCTGCTAGTAAGACAAAAGCTAAGTACCTCTATCATAATGTTGTTTGATAGTGCCAGTAAAATAAAAAGTAATGCCCTCTGATATAAATTGTGTAGCTATTTTTTGTGTGTAAAGCCAGAGTTAGGTAGTCAAGACGGAACGACGTATAACCATGCAGTTTTCTAGTTCACGTGAAGCGGCGCTACAGCGTATTTGTACCATTGAATTCAACTTTTGTATGAGATAATTTCAATTATGTGCCAACGAAAAAAAAAGACAACATGACAGCTGATAAATTCAGGGTTATTAGGAATGGGGAGCTGCTACACACACGAAAAAACAACGCGTTTGTATTATTGAGGAATATTTTTAAAATAATGAAGGTTTGGCAGCTACAATTCGGAATTTTCATACAAAATGTGGTGATTTAACTTCATCAACTGCGAAGAGATTAATTGAAAAATTCAGGGAGACTGGCCACCCTTCAACAAGTCGTTCAAAACAAAACATCGAAGCAGTTCATGAGAGTGTTGCTGAGAGTCCAGGAACAGTCGGCACCGTGGTTAAGAACTGGACATTTCGAAAAGTTTTGTACAGCATATTCTCATAAAATATTTGCATCTTCATACTTACAAAGTTTAATTAACTCAAGAACTGGAGTCTATACTGATCACGCAAAGCGAAGTGAGTTCGATAAATTGATTATGGAACAACAAGTGGATTTTTCGAACAAAATCATCTTCAGCGATGAGGCTCATTTTCATATTGGTAACTTTGTTAAGCGACAAAATTGTCGTATTTGGGGTTCAGAAAATCCACAAGTGATTGTTGAGAAATAAATGCATCCACAGCGTGTCACTGTTTAGTGAAGATTTTGAGCTGGAGGCATCATCGGACCTTTCTTCTTCGAAAATGTGACTGGTCAGGCAATCACAGTTAATAGTCCTTGCTATCGCGACATGATAATCCAGTTTTTTGTGCCTAAATTGCATAGTATGGATGTAGACATGTGGTTTCAACTAATCGATGCCACTTGCTACACAGCGCGGGAAACAATTCTATTACTGCATGAGCTATTTCCTGGTCGTGTAAGTTCCCGTTTTGGTGATCAGAATTGGTCGCCCAGATCATGGGATTTACTGCCGCTGGCCTTTTTTCTTTGGGATTTTTTGAAGTACAAAATTTATGCCTATAAGGCTACGACCACCCATGCCTTGAAGGAGGAAATTGAGCTGTATCAACGAAAATCAGCAGCATTTATGCAAAACAGTCATGGAAAATTTCGACAAAAGAGCAGCAGCAAAGCCGTNAAAATTGGACTCTTTTTTATTCGCAAATGAAATCTTCAAGACTTTTATTAAAATGAACGCAGCTTTTATTAAAACTGATCTAATAAGCAGTTTTACAAGAATGAAGAATTTCCTTTTTTAGTATGTAGGTATAATTTACAAATTTATTTACTCCACCGTCAAAATATATCAGTTGCATTTATTTGCACCTTTTTATCGTATTTCAGATCAGAAGTTAATACATTATGTGACACTGCGACAGAATTTGGTAACATATTTGATTTAGCTTCACAACTGACGTGTCGAGTCGCTCGGCAACAAGAAGCTGACACGCAGCTTGAATGTTTCTTTGCTGGAACGTTGGTGGGTGTACGGTGTATATAAACCATGGGTTAAACACGAAAGATACACGCTGGCGACATCGGGTCGTTGTCGCGTCACTGTTGCGGAGCTTTTATGGGACAAGGGCCTTACTTTGCAAATAAATTTAATTTTGTTAAGCGACCAGCTTTCATAATTGCTGCTAGTAAGACAAAAGCTAAGTACCTCTATCATAATGTTGTTTGATAGTGCCAGTAAAATAAAAAGTAATGCCCTCTGATATAAATTGTGTAGCTATTTTTTGTGTGTAAAGCCAGAGTTAGGTAGTCAAGACGGAACGACGTATAACCATGCAGTTTTCTAGTTCACGTGAAGCGGCGCTACAGCGTATTTGTACCATTGAATTCAACTTTTGTATGAGATAATTTCAATTATGTGCCAACGAAAAAAAAAGACAACATGACAGCTGATAAATTCAGGGTTATTAGGAATGGGGAGCTGCTACACACACGAAAAAACAACGCGTTTGTATTATTGAGGAATATTTTTAAAATAATGAAGGTTTGGCAGCTACAATTCGGAATTTTCATACAAAATGTGGTGATTTAACTTCATCAACTGCGAAGAGATTAATTGAAAAATTCAGGGAGACTGGCCACCCTTCAACAAGTCGTTCAAAACAAAACATCGAAGCAGTTCATGAGAGTGTTGCTGAGAGTCCAGGAACAGTCGGCACCGTGGTTAAGAACTGGACATTTCGAAAAGTTTTGTACAGCATATTCTCATAAAATATTTGCATCTTCATACTTACAAAGTTTAATTAACTCAAGAACTGGAGTCTATACTGATCACGCAAAGCGAAGTGAGTTCGATAAATTGATTATGGAACAACAAGTGGATTTTTCGAACAAAATCATCTTCAGCGATGAGGCTCATTTTCATATTGGTAACTTTGTTAAGCGACAAAATTGTCGTATTTGGGGTTCAGAAAATCCACAAGTGATTGTTGAGAAATAAATGCATCCACAGCGTGTCACTGTTTAGTGAAGATTTTGAGCTGGAGGCATCATCGGACCTTTCTTCTTCGAAAATGTGACTGGTCAGGCAATCACAGTTAATAGTCCTTGCTATCGCGACATGATAATCCAGTTTTTTGTGCCTAAATTGCATAGTATGGATGTAGACATGTGGTTTCAACTAATCGATGCCACTTGCTACACAGCGCGGGAAACAATTCTATTACTGCATGAGCTATTTCCTGGTCGTGTAAGTTCCCGTTTTGGTGATCAGAATTGGTCGCCCAGATCATGGGATTTACTGCCGCTGGCCTTTTTTCTTTGGGATTTTTTGAAGTACAAAATTTATGCCTATAAGGCTACGACCACCCATGCCTTGAAGGAGGAAATTGAGCTGTATCAACGAAAATCAGCAGCATTTATGCAAAACGGTCATGGAAAATTTCGACAAAAGAGCAGCAGCAAAGCCGTGGAAACCATTTATCCAATATGCTAATCCATATATAATCCTATACTGTATACTTTATAAATCAATGAAAAATTTATAATTTTTAATGAAAAACCTGTTTTCTATTAAAATTACTCCTTGCGTGATTTTTGGGACATCCTTTACATAAATTTTAATAGAAAAATACAAATTTCAATGAAAACTCCGTTAGAAAGCTCTTAGGAACTTAAAATAAATTGATATAATAAATCCTGTTAAATTACTAAAGATGTAAGAACACAGCGCAACAAAAGAAAAAGTGACTTGGGCCGTGGTCCAGACCAGATCCAAACTGTTTCAAGCCGCTAAATCCGAATCTAAAGTCAGAATTCCTGGATTGGTTCGTGTTTTAATCCTAGCATCAAGAAACTCTTTTAAAAATGGCTTTCGAAATTTTAAATTGACTTGAATAGTCAGTGATTGCAAAACCATTCGAATTCATGATCTTACTCACAGAATCAGAAATATAAAACCATAACAATCTGGGTAACCCCACCATGCCAATAGTCGGATGCATCATAAAGTCATCTGTGGATTTTTTTCTCTTTACTTTTCAAGTTTGAACTACAGGTTCAGTTCCTCAGAGTTTCGTGGTACATCCCGGGTTATGGTTTTATGAGGTTATGCTATGGACTTCTGGAAGCCTATCAATTCACAATTATATAGTTTTGGAACCGTCTATGAGATCTATGTTTCCACAGAGTCTCATGGTTTTGAAATCCTCGCATACCGCGGGTTATGGATTTATAGAGTTAGGGGAGTGTAGAAGCCCGCCAACCCACAGCCATATAGTTACGGACCCCCGTATGAAATCCATGTTTCCATAGAGTCTCGTGTTTCTACACCCTCGCTCATTCTGGGTTATGGGGTTGCTACGGGGTTATGACGTTAATATGCAATGAGCTTATGAATTCCAATATTTTTCCAATCACTGACTGCTGAAGTCAGTTTGAAATCTTGAAAACCACTTGCTAGAAAAATCTATTTGTCTATGTCAGAGTCAGTACACGAACCAAACCAGAAAATGTGAGGTAATTCTCTTTCCGTTTGGTGTAAATATGGACTTGAGACTATGAGCTTAATAGAAACTGAAGTTTATGATTTCCCCTATTGGTGTAGGAACGGGACAAGTAACATGTAACTTATCTTGTTCTTGCGCCACACATGTGCTGTTTTTGCACTTGGATTTGTTCTGGCCATTTGTTTATATTAAATACTAATATTATTATTGTAAATAATAAGTATCTATCTAATAGTTGTGCATACGAAAAATCGTTTCAATATTCCTTATCCACTTTTTCACGTAATGTAAATTTAAAAAGTATATGTATATATTCCACTTCTTCCATCATAGTAGATTTTTTGAATATATCACAATTATTTATACAAATATTTCACCCTAACTCAAATGAAAAGCTGTACTGTGGTTAATTGAATGAGTGTCTAGAACATGGGCTCGTGGGGGAGGCACTGAAGATGTTTGAGCCCCACGTTGAACGCCATGTCGAGTAAGATGGTCATTTGGATTTGTTTGGTCATAGTTTTGGGGGGAATCATGAGGACGGTTGTGCGAAATACCAGAATTGGTTGAATGAGCCGGCCATATCTGCTACAATATGGTCGGCTAAGGGGTTTTCGCATGGTATGGAACCCGAACGAGATGCGTATTGGTCCCGCCGGACGCCATTTCGTGGCAATGCTGTTTGCTCTGGGTTGCCCGTGCCGACGGTTCCACGATGGGGACCGTAGTCGGACGCATGGGATTCCCCGGACCCTACCAGATGGTACGTAGGTTGAACCTCGTCACGAGTGTTTATGGGTGGACCATAACGTGGTAACTCATGGGGGCTATCTGTCTCCTTGAGTGCATCCTGAGGGGTGCTCGAGTCGGTATTACGACCCACTTGTTCCCTTTGGACCAAAGACGGGAAAATTGGAAAGTGTGGTGAAATTTTTCCCGTCTTCGTAAAAAGTCTTATGGGGTTCTTAATACTGGATGGATCTCGTTCAGAAGTGGTATGGTGATGCACGGCATAGAGTTACTACTCTACCGTGGTTAGAGGGTTCAGCCGAGATCGTGCGGATACTTCCGGCGGAAGCTAGGAAATCGTGGAATCCTGTTTTGGATTAGCTGGCCGTTAGTCGTCGTAAGATTCGGCTCGAATTTGGAAGTGTTGACCGCAGAAGGAAGCTCTACTGTGATTTTGGGGTTCGGCCGAGATCGTATGAGCGGAACGACTGAAAACGCGGAAAGCGTAAAATACACGTTTTCCCGTATAACGGCGTTGTTGCTCAAACGATTCGGACTAAATTTTAATACGGCAATGCCAGCGACATGAAGAGTGCTTACATTTTGAGACCGATCGCTCAAACGGTTCTTGAGTTATAGGCGATAGCGTCCTTAGGCCAATTGGCAAGGTGAGTGAAAATGTTGATGTCCGTTTACAAATACCGTCTTGGAGCGCGCCGGGGTTCGTCTGCAGGTTGCGGTGGTCACTGCAGTAGATACTGAGCGCAGGGATGGCAGACCCAGGCAAGATCGGCCGCGATGTTGGAGAGATTGGAAACATTGGTGAAATTGGTCTTGGACTTCGGCGGCGCTATCGCCGGAGAGATCGGTATAGTAGGGTTGGGCCTCGGACGGCATCGAGCCCGATGGTAGAAAATGTACTGCGGTGGAATTACCCGTCGCTTGGCACGGCAACGGCGCCGGCGGGCGGCGGGATCTTCAACCGTAGTGGCTTTTCTGATTGGATTGGAAAGATAGGTGAACCTGATGGCTGCAGGCATGTCCGCGGATACGGGACGATGTCTGGGAATATACTGAGGGTTCGAAATTCCAGAAAATCGCTCGAAGGTTGGAATACGACAGTACTTATTTATTTAAATAATATGAAAACAAACAATACGTAAATAAAAAACTTCTTTAACCTTTTCTTTACCATTTACATATTCGTAGCCATCATTTATGATTCTATAGCTAGTAATTATTTACAGAATATTTACATTTACCTTTAGTAATTTAATTGATCTGAATGAAAGAAATGTTAACAATGCTGCCGATTTAACTGAAACACTCAAGATATTATCCGGGGTGCAAGAACGATGTTGAAACAAATTTCAGAATAAGAGGAATTTGAGGAGATTCAACTGTAAAAATAGTTAGCAACGATTGAGGTATTCTTCATCATATACAGACTTCTTTAGGTTTAGGCGTACCGACCAGTCAAAACTTATATTCCCTTTCGTTAATGGAATGCACCCAGTGAAAACAAGTAAGATTTATTGATACCTTAGCCTTCAGTTGAATAATCATTGAAATGTCCAGTTAGTCAATGTTGTTTTTGACCAGAATTTTGATGTTATTTTGCAATACTTCAGCTCTACAATTTGAAGCTTTTATATCAACCTCAAATCTTTTAGTAACTTCAAATGGCATGCAATTGACATGCACAATTGACTGACTTTTTTAATTAATTAATTAAATAGGTCATTTTCTTCCTTGACTTAACTATAATATTTTTGTTTTGTTAAATTCTTCCTATTTTTATAACGCTTAATTGTAATGTTTACGTAACCACTTAACAAAAGTACCTTATTTTAACGTTTTTTTTTCAACCTTCATGTTCTCAGGGTTTATGATGAAATATTCGCTGACCACCTCATTTATTTTTTAATCGTCTACAGCTATAACTGTTCTAGTGCAATTGATCAAGAATTCTCTCCACATCCAATCTTTGAGGAATCCTTAAAGATGGTTTAATGAAAATTTTTGATTGTCGCTTTTTTTCTGTTTTGATTTGAAAAATCAGACTTGGAAGTTTATTACTTTGTCGATGTGGCACCTTATATATTTTCACCAGAGAGTTTATTGCAGAGGAATACGTATATGGTACTAAACTGTAAATGAGTAACGGCCTAATAAATTGTACACGGGGTGTTACAGATAAGATGGGAAATCTCTGGGGAGGTAATAGGTCTTGTTAAAATATAACAAAAAGGTTTATGAACCTTCTGCTGTTATTATCATAATATCCTAAATTCTTTCATTTCTGAGGTATAGGGTGTAGAGCGACAATTTTTAGTATTAGATTCGCATAAAATTTGGTAATATCGGTATTTAAGGAAATCTACAAAATATGTTAAATAGAGTAATCGTAAAATTGCAAATAATGACTTTAAAGGTGGTTAAAATGTCTTCCTCTTGCTTCTACAGAGATTTCAACCTTTCTTCTTATGGATCACCTAACTGACTAGGACTCCTGAATTTTTCATAATAAAAGTAGCGTGCATAAGTCTTTTTGAGTCTTAGGTGAATTTATAACTAATGACAAACTATTGGAAAATGTCATGTTTAAATGCAATTAAAATAAGCAAGTACGTAAACGACATATTTTGACGAAAAGAACATCATCCGAAAGAGGAGACAAGTTATTCGAAAGGAAATTGAAATAATTTTCACCCGTGAGTCTTTGAGGTAGAGTAAAAGGACTAACAATTTAAATTTGTTGCTGATAACTAGCCCTAATGATCTAATGAGAGATTTTCTTGGTAATATTACATGGCTTGAAGGCATATACATAAGATTCAATTTCAATGCCTATAATTTAATTAAATGTGCGCAGAAGCCAGAGGAAAACATTTTAAGAACCTTTGAAGTTATTGTTTTTTTTTTTAATTTTACTGTTCTTTTTTATTCCTCAGTTGTATTATATTTTGTCGAAAACCGTTAGTCATATCGAATTGTACAATTTCTTATTATGTTAGTTCTTTTTCTATAAGAAAAAGAGTCGTGTTGTAAAAGTGAAGAGAAGAGAACTGAAAATATAATTTTTTAATCCTTCCTTCCAATAATTCAAATGAGGTATCCAAATTGTTGTTTATATTTTATGAGTCGAATATAGCTTTCCCAAGTTTGAATAGGAAATGTCATTCTTGTTGCCGTCAAGTATACATTTGACACCCTGTATGCGAAAATAAATGACATATTACTATAAGCTTTTTCTCTCATTTTTACGACTTTTACGACAGTAGTTATAAGGATATCAGGAGTGTAAGAAGAAATCAACAAACGATGCAAATGTTCCAGAAACAGATCTTAATAAATTAAATCAGTTTGCTATATCCGAAATCACTCACGAAGAGAAGCTACTTGACCGCAGTTTTTCCGATACAATTTTTTAATGCTTCAAATTGAACTGTTAAACATTTTTTATATATTGCGCAGCAAAAATCAGTTAAGATTTTATTCAGAAGGCACTGTACCTAATCTCAATTTCCATAATTATTCCAATAAAAACGGTAAGTAAATTCATAATATTATTATCTATCCTACCATACCTTAACAGTCCAACTGCTCAACGTACCTGAAACAAAAATATTTTCTATTAGAACTTATAAGGATATTCATGAAGAAGCAATCAAACCATGTTAGTTCATGCACGACAAACGACTAGAAGGAATTCCTGAATAGAATCTTGTGAACTTTTTATGTGCATGCTCGTCTGAATAATAACTAAAATTTATTGATCGACATACTCGAAAGTTGAACAAGCATCGCCTGAATGCTCTTTAATGAATATTATAATAAACTTAAAAGAAAATAACAGTAATTCTATTTATTATTATTTATTAAACTAAAACTAGAAGTATGTTATGCACTGAATTTGAACAAAAGGGCGATTTTCGGTATTTTGAATTACAAGCTATTATTTGCAGATAATTTACATATTGTCTTTATTTAAATGGGATTTTAACTCATTCATTTGCTGGACTATTAGGACAACTAGTTTACTCATTTTAGAAAGTCATATTTTATTTTGTTTATTTCTGGGCTATGAATGTCATTGTTTCACGGAAAAAACTGTAATCTATTGATAGCTAGCTATAATGTTGACGGCTATGATATCATAAGAGACTATAGCTTTCTTAAGAAGATATTTTTCGAGCTTTTATTGTCTGGTAAAATTATGAGAGTAATCTTTATTTCTAGTTCTCTATTTCTCACTTGATTAAATGCTGAGAAGGAAACTGGGTTTGATATTAAGAAAAAAAAAAGATGTAAAGAATCATTAGTGACTTTAGCTTTTGCAAATACAAAATCGGAAAAACAATTTTGAAAAGGATATTGCCACGAATGCTATTTGACAAGCATATTTCATGAACTATTGTAAATTTACTTTAATATTTCAAAATTCAGTTCAGTTACCCAGCAAAGTGGTTTTACTAGCGATAAAACTTCAATAGAGTCGAGTTTTCTATGTTCTATATTTCAATATCAATATTGAGGACTTTTAAACGAAGACAATTCGCACATAGAAACGTGCAGTATAGGGATGTTTCATATTTTCATAGAACCTTATTTATATGATAGCGAATTGTATGCCAAAATTATTATTTACTGCTATAAAAAATCACCTATTGCTATATAACTAAATTGAATTGTGAAATATTAACTTAATATATTTCTTTCCGATTATATTTTCCAAAATGTAATGTGACTCGTGTATCTTAACATATTTTTTATTTATCACAGTAGACCAAGTAATTCAAACAATTAATACAGTATAAAACGACCTTAATAGAGTATAATAGAAAATCAGGAATTCAAATGAGACTTCATGGAGGAAAATCTGTGAAGACGTCCTTGCGCTAAAATTCTAAAATTATTTCAAGAGTTTGGACTCATTAGTTGATGTCAGGATTCAGCCTGGATGAGTAACCCATATATTTAAAATACGATGATTTTTTAGGTTGTTATGCCAGCAATATTTTTGTAGTCGAAGCTCCGGCGTCGGTTGAGCCTCCACGGAAAGAGTTCAGATATTTGGTATCTACCTCACAGAAGTTTTTTTCAAGCATCCATATAAATTTTCAGCAAAATTAAAGATGGTCATATGGGGACAATTTTCAAAACTGGTCACAGCACCTCGTGACTGTCCTAAGGAAGAGGCTATTCCCACTCGTGGTTATTACGGGTTTAATTGTAGACATTGGACATTCAGAATAAGGCAGGATTTTTTATTTCAAGCTCTACACGACGACATAGTTATCTTAGTAGTTGGGACAAACAATAGCGGTGTATCAACTTGGGAAACAGATACTGTAGGGGAGAAAACAAAATGAGGGTGAGCAAACTATCCTGGTAATTCAAATATTTGGGACTGTCACAAAAGTTCACTGGAATAAATAGTTATAAACGCATACAAGTCGCTACCTCTTTCGAAAAACCTGGGGATTGGAACTGAGGATGTTTACACACCGATAATGAGACATAGGCTTCTTTATGATCCAGTTTGTGGTGGCCCAAGGTCAAGGTAATAA
Source organism: Anoplophora glabripennis (assembly GCF_000390285.2). NCBI lineage: Eukaryota > Metazoa > Arthropoda > Insecta > Coleoptera > Cerambycidae > Anoplophora > Anoplophora glabripennis. The sequence goes on along the minus strand of NW_019416425.1, from coordinate 631,315 downwards.
CAACTGAATGCATTTCAGAGATTAACTCATATGGTTATGACAGGAAGGAGTCATGGAGTCCAGTGCCAGAATTTTTTTAAATTTGCCACCACTTTATAATGTGATTGAAAAAAGTAGCAAGAATAGCAGCATACTGCATCAGGAACAATACTGATTGGAAGATTGTATCCTATAATAAGGGCCATTCCAAAGTTGTGGGCATGAATTCAATTTCCATAAACCTTTCGGGACTCGAATAGAGAGATAATCGAGGTGAATGATAGATAGATAACGCACTGGAAAAGTGAGGCCTGGTATGATTTATGGATGACAAAAACAAACCATAGGGCAAACAAGTAGGAACGAAACCAAGTAGAAGGTTTAAAGGTCATAATTATGACTGAAGGCCTAACCTGGGAACCCTGCTACCCTTTCCTAGTTGGTAACCCTCTGCTTATAAATATAAATTCGTGCACACGTAATCGAATCTACATTTACCGATAGTAATGCTGCAATATAGATCTTGGATCCAAACAAGGTGAACTCAAAACTTGTTCGGGTCTGCCTATAATTGGGAAAGAAATTTTTCAGCTCCAACTTGATTAAATTATATTGACTGCCATGACATTAAAGTAATAAGGGAGATGAAAAGGCAGATGAACTTGCTAAAGGAAGAAATTTGATCTGGTGTTTCTACGAGATGGCTTTTGGTATTCCTTATCGAATCGCTTTAGAAGAGAACCGTCAGGAATACTGGAACTTATGACTAAAACAGGCTCAATAGAAGAACATTTTTTGAACGCTTCTGCGCAGAAAAGAGAGAGAGAGGTAGAATGAAATGCCGATCGTGAACAAGATCGGACTCAGAGAAACGACATGACTTAGCAGAACGTTATCAATTGATTAAACATCCTTAGATCGTGCGATTTGTCGAGGTTGCAACTATGAAGAAGAGTCAGGCTGCATATCATGGGTGAATGCGAGAACCATGCATGTCTGAGATTTGCCTCCTTGGTAAACTTTTCTAAAATACAAGGAAATTAGCTGAAATCTCGGATAGAAAACATTTGACGTTTGTACAAAGAAGAAGTTTGTAATTTATTTGACGAATGAACTAATGAGAAGCTCAATAGTCCAAAACTACCCGCAACACTCAGGTAGCGTCTCTTGATATAAATACATTAATTCATTTTACAACTTAAGTATGTATTGAAATAATTCAATACGACTGATGTTTTTACACTTTTTTCTTATTTTATCACTCGAAACAATTTAGATTACTACCCTCTTTAAATCTTATGTAACTTCTGTCAAAAGTTCTTATTTCAAAACATTAGTGAATTTACAGAACGACTCATCTATAATCACTTTGTGTCCACACTATATCCAACTGATTTGTAATAAAATATCCTGTAAAATCTATTAAAGCCTGCTAAAACCGTGCACACCCGCAATGTAAAATAGGATGTGCTGTCAACAATTATCTGTCGACATAAATGTTTTTGATGTAATTTAACGAAATAATGGTTTCAATAGCAGCAGTTATTTTTGCATTTGTCTCGCAATAATTTTACCAGTAATACTGGTGGCCAACAGGCACCTATGGAATTAATGACATCTGCAGAACTAATTAGAATAAAATTAATTACTATAATGAATACAAAATTATAATCGGCATTAAGTGTTTGCGAATTCAATTTATGCTTAGTGGGTTTGCGATCTCTAATATATGATGTACCTATCATAGAACAATACAATATAATTAAATTGCGCCTGGCCCTTTGTCTAACGAAATTTAGTGTGGGATCGAGTGGAAACTCTGGTAATGTAGTTAATTACAGATTTATTGCAGTTTTATTGTGTTTTATATCGTACGGTTAATTAAAAATTTAAATTAGTAGATACAAAAACGGTGAGTTGATGTCGCCAGGAATTTTCAATGGCTTACATTAACTATGAGGTTTAGTTACATACTGTAATTTTGTTCATATCCATAATATTTTCATTGAGATGGTTGTAAATGAAACTGACAATAGGCATTCATCATATCAAATGTTTTGAGAAATTTTTTGACTTGGTGAGTAAAAAATAATCTTTTTTTGGCTTCATTTTTTACCATTGCTACTTAACTCGGTACTACTTGACTCAATTCAAGTACCTACTTAATGTGGAACATATCAAAACATTTCCCAAACAAACTCTTAATATCTGTTCCTAGACTTTTGGAGTAGTAATATATTACATATACGACTCGACTGATACTATCGGAGGAATACCTATTACATTACGTACATTTTAGTTGAAATATGATCTGGTGCAACATTAACATATCGATGCATTCAATTCTATTAAGCCATACAACGATAAATTATATTGGCTGATACCTACAGAGGTACAATTGACTACATGCATTACGATGTAAACCCTGCTGTTTTTCTGCTCCTTTTAAATTGGCCATTTAAATTGGACCACGTTTTCTAAAACGGTATGAAATCGTGGTTTATGTGACAATCCACAGTTTGATTGTAAAGAATGTTAGTTCCTCTTTTAAAATGTCGCACATGTGCCGATAAGAATGTGGGAGTAGTGGAGACTAACTTTTGATCTTATTATTACCAACTTCAGAATATTATGTTTTCCGTAAGTATTGTAAAATATAGTTAGTATACAATATAATTAATTTCTAATACAAACAGCATGTGAAAAGTGAACTTTTTCGAAAGTAATTATAAGAACAATCTATGATGATTTAAAATATATATATAATCCTGCGCCCGCCTGTCCGAAAGCTTTTGATGTTTTTTGTAAAGAGTATAATTTTATCAACATTCATAATAGTGATGTCTTCTAAATTTTTCTTCTGAGGAGGATGAAATATTAATAAGTTATATATATTACGTTATTTTATAAGCTTCCTCCGTAGCTCGATTAGAAAACATTCTATATATTTTTTCATTTTGTTGACTGGAAGTTAAAAATAACAGCATTCCTTCTTGTTCCAATAATAAACCATGATATATTATTTTCAAACTATTGGAAGAACAACACATTTTATGGATCTAGAGGCATCGACAGTATACGTGGTATAGATTTCCTAAAGCTATGGTTTGTTAGAGCTGTAGGCAACGCAAAGCAGACAGTCAGATGCATAGCTGGTTTGTTAGACTCTGCTTAGCACTCACGGTAGGCCGAAAATTAAGTGCGTCGTCGGTTCAGTCGAAATCAAATTCGATTTGATTTCAAACCAGTCGTTCAGTTGAGCTCACAGCGTACAGTGCTAAAATGCGTTTATTTTTAAGGAATATTAAAATGGCAACCAAGTTTTACACTAGAGGAAGACGGTAAATTAATCGATCTCGTACGAGAGCATCCCCCATTGTATACCGTCCCTTCCAAATGTGTGTTAGAAAACATTCGATCTTCACTTTTATTTTGACGACGACAACTAATTAAATTCAAAAGAAGCCTTCATGTCCTTCATCCTCGATAAGTATTGTCAGCAAAATATGTTCAGCCATTCTCATGATAAAAATAAATTTTGCCAAAATAATAATATTTTCATATGCACTTACCAGCATACAATCTAACAAAACACCCCCCTTCAAAACCGATAAAGTTGAACGCTACAGATTTTGCTAACCGCGTATGTCGCCTGAGACGTACAGCTCTAACAATCTAAGGCTTAACAAAGTCAAACTCAACAGATTCTGCCGTACGCCTACGTCGGCGCCGTTTGTTGTGCACTGTTGTATAATAAACATTAGCTTTAACAGTACACAGAGCTCAGCTTTATAAGATCGCTGACTGCCATGAAGACCCACTTACTCCAACCTACCAGGGAGCTAGCGACCGCGAAAGCGGTCTCGTACTCCGCTACCATTTGTCCTCCTGCACCAGCCTGAGGGTCATCTTAGTAGTATGCTTCCTAAGCTTCATAGCCGCACGACCTAACACAAGCCCACCTACACACGACATCTCCAGGGGTTTATATAGATGAGTCGGCGAAGAAAGAAGAGCGCCAGAAGAAATAGCTGCAGCCAGCGGGGCCCAGCCAGGACAGGAGGAAACCCCACTAACCGATCGAATCAATGACGGGGAAAGGTCCTGCCTGTATTAGGATTCCAGGAGAGGAGGAGAGATGGCGTGGGTTAAGAGCAATAGTCCCGCTAGACTTTGCCACATCGTAGGTCATTTTTTCCGCCTAGGATGTTGGAGAAGACCTGCAATCGCTGCCCTAAGTAGCAGACTGCGTTGGGGAGTCGAAGTCTTAAATAACCTTTGTAGTTATGGTTAGCAAATGGTTTTGGTGAAACTCTAAACATCTCGACCCACGATGCGATTTATTGAACCACGATATATTGCGTCAATATATCGTCTTTTATTCGATAAAATGCTAGGACATTAATCTACGTTCCTAGAATTGATTGTTTTTATCTGATTCAGTGCAATAGTATTGTGCGCAGATAGACTGCGCCTTGCGTGGTGTGTATTCTACGGTAGTCTGCGCATGCGCAGAGGAAATAGTGATGAATTGGCGTCTAGTCCATTGACAGACAATTCTCAAATCAATTTAATTGTTCTGTTGATAAAAATCAGATACATTTACACAGTATTATCGTTCGACTAACTGCTCGCAAATAAAATAAATCCACCGATTTATTTTATTTGCGAGCAAATGGCGTTCTAGCACCCTAGAACGCCAGATGGCCGACACACAGTCGATGAATGGAAAAATATCGCAACGATTTTCGATATACTCCTCATTGCCTTCGATAAACCGCTGTGATTTTTATTTTTATTTTGTTGTCTAAACAAATATTCATTTTGTTGGATTTTCTGTATAAGTATATAGCCATACCACATTCCATATTATACTTTTGGATATACGGTGGTACATAGACGACTATAAGGAAATATATCTAGTTAAACATAAAGATATCACATGTTGATTTGATACTTTCACTGTATTAAAACAGAACCAATCAACTGTCAAAATTGAATTATAAAAGTCAGTATCCTTTTACAAAGCATTCAAAATAAATATTTATATCTGCTGACTATATTTGTAAGAATCATCAAAACTGTAAAATTACAATTACAGTTTATTTTAATTTTCTAATATAGTTAGGACTTATATTTTCGCTTTGTATATTAATCAACAATTTCCAGTTATACATGGCGATTTAGTCATAATATCGATCATTCGTCATATTCGGAAGGTCTAATAAAGCCAAATAAATCGAAAAAAAAAGTTATTCGACCTTTTAAAAAATTACCCTGCTAATTCGACGTCCTACTTCGCAACATATTTTCTGACAGGGCGCGACGAAGCACAGAGCGTTCGAATGTTGAAGTGAAACAGCTGATTTCCCAGTCATCTTGAATTCTGCAATTGATTTCAAAATCAAAGTGCTGCGGATCCCAACTTTATTAACAGAATGCTATGAACGGTTGAGTGTTGTTTTAGCCGTATTGGTATTTTAAATAGGTAGGTACCAAACTACACTTTGAAAAGCAATAAATCACTGGGTATACGTACTACAAACTGAATAATTAATTGAATACAAGAAAAAAACTCATTCAATTATAAAACATATTGAAAATATTAACAATATTAAAAATGCTGAATTGTAGTAACCTTACATTCGAAAACAATTATTATTCTTATACATTTTTGTTTTTTTTTAACAAATAAATAATACTTGTCAATATTTAAAATGTAAAAAAAATCTTATTCATTTCTGTGTCTAGGTTAAAAGATCTGTTTATTAATTGTTGTGTACTATGTATTAAAAACGCAGTAAAAAATAATTTAGTGACCGAATAATACAATAGGTCAAGATTCACTCTCGATTAACCATTGTGAGTCAGCGGTCTGAAGTAGTCCAAAAAAAGTTTGAGTGATTTGAAAATATTTTTTTCAGCGTAAATATGCATTTAATTTGTTTTTAATCGCTTACTCATATTCTACTCATTTTCCCTATCTTCCCTTGAAATTACATTATGGCTAAATCACCCTGTATAATAAAAAGTAATTTTTCTTCAAAAATCGTTTCATAAGAAAATTTTTAATCGTTTTCGTATTTCAAAATAGGTACTTAAATATTTTGGATAAGTTTTTGCATCGTTGCAACGTTTGTTCAAATATGTTAAAAGAATCAAAAATATTATTCGTTATTGCCGTTTTTTAAACGGCCGAACAAACTAGGAATTTCTAAACGAAATAACTACTCATTTTTCAAATTTAAATAATTAAAATCGAACACGGAGTAACTGCTGTCGCTAATAGTCCCCTTAACTGCTATTACAATAGTCAATAGTCTGATGGATGTTTGGATGATTGAATAGCTAAAATTAACGCGAATTCCGGGTAAATCTCAATGGCCAAGACAAGAACAATTGAATGTTATTGATGATAGGTCCGTGCGAGATATCTGAAATGTCATTGTTTATAATAGATCGCTGTAAGCCCGAGCTGTTTGAATGGTATGAATGACTTTATCGAAGCCAGTTGTCTGGTGGTCATCGATTCGTATAAATATTTTGTACGTCACTGCGAAAGGAAAATTTCAGTCCCAAACATTATCTTACGTGGTAGAGATAAATTGTTATAATAAATGTACTGAGTGTCCCTTAACTAGGCTACAAGTGAACCACTGATGAGGGTAGATTTTTCAAATATATCTTGGAAATCGATCAATATAAAATATGAAATTCAAAACTAGATACATTGAATCTAACGATAGAAAAATAATTTGTATTGAATTGGAATTACTGAATTAGTTGGACCAGTCCAAGTTTTATTCCAATGTAATTTGACGCGATGCACATGAATCTGACACTAGTTAAAAGTCGAAAATGATTAAAGTCCCAGTTTGAACATTTAAAATTATGTAATCTTAAATGGAAACAATTAAACTTCAAACTATTTCTTACGTTTGTTAACATCTTCTCTCTTCGAACGGACTCTTTTCGAACTACCTACTGTCTTTTCTCTTTTCAGTAACCAACAGAAGACTACCTTCATATTAACATACCACCTGGTAATTTTACTTCAATTTCTTTCAGATTTTGATGAAAGCGTTCACACTGATATTCACTACAATCACTATAAGCTTTTAGGAAAGAAATGAATTTTTATGTTCAGTAAACATCTTAAAATTTGGTAGTTTCTTATCATTTCTGCTACAACAGTATGGTGGTTCCCTACAAAGTTTGAGCAAAGTTGCGAAAACCTAACCTAATGCTGCTCTTTCAACATGTCATTGTTGTTATGAGATGTCATAAGTTATCATGATTTTCGGATTTGTGTCCATCGCAGATGCTTTCTTTCAATTCAATTCAATCACTTACCGACTGGTTCAATATTGGAAGCAATTTCTGTTTTTATTCAAAGCCTTGACATACGGTTTCATCAGACTAAGTTTTGTATGGAGCGGAGGAAGGAGTATTTTTGAAGGGTCGACCAAATGTTTGTTTCTTTTTGTAGTGATTGTTTCGGTCCCGAAAAGCTTATCCAGTATCGGATTTGCGTGCAGCACGGATATTGGAAGAAAACTTGGACTGATCGATATAAATCTTCATTCAGTACAAACTTCTATACATATTCTAGGCATTTTTCCGGCGATTTTTCTCAAATAACTCGATTAAGGAAGACCAGGAAGACTAACTAATCTTCAGCGCATTAAAATTCATAAGACTTTATACAGTCCAAATAACATTTTCCAAAACAGTGCTGATGCCCATTAGTTATCTGTTCCACGACTTTTCTGGATTGCTAAGCAAATTTTAGCGATTTACTTATGCTGGTTTAAATCAAACGATGGATTCGGATTTAGCGTGTCAAAGTACCCAGTAAGGTCTCCAGGTCAGTTCACTGCTTCTATTTTGTGTGTCTATATTAATAATAAATATAAATTCTTCGTATCCGAGTGATTTAAAAGGTAAGACGATATTACCATAATTTCGCTGAAAATCAAGAAATTCAAGCATGTAATGGCATCTCCAATGCCGTATAACTCATCCTTTTTCTAGATTTATTTTATAAAATATTACAGCGCGCCATCTTATCTCGACTCCACTACGTCCGTATAGCCGCATCATCCAGTCTAATCTGTATGCAATTTTGATACTTGAGTTGAAGTAGTTAGGGAGACGATTGGGGCCAAATTGGAGTGGATGCCTGATATTCAACTTACTGCAAGCGTACAGCCGATAGTTTGTCCTAAATTGCCTTAAGATGTCTGTAAGTATACAGGACTGCGTATTTCATGATGCCTGTTTTCTCAATGAACGTTAAACATATTTAAATCGACTGAGAAATCTTTTCATTAATTACAACGTGCTAACAGTTATCTTTTTCAAAAGATATTTTATAATCAAATAAATTTTAAATTAAATGCGGTTAAAATTTTTAAATAATTGACCACTTGCTTTAAAATTATTTAAATGTGTTGATTTTATACATTTATTTTTGTTAATCAGTAATATTTTTGTCTACAGTCTACTACTTCTTTTGTCATCGACAATTTAGCTTCGCTTCTTTAAACAATATTTCTGAATTAGTGTCACTTATAGACATCCTATTATTTTACGGTTTCAAATACTTTACGGTGGCAATTACTTCGCGGACGATGTAGTAGTCAATAGTCGCTTGATGCGGAAATGACGTCACAAAATTTAAAATTCCAATCGAAGACCTGTGCAAAATTATCTAGAACCATTAATAACAAAAATAACATTATCGTGAAATGAACAAATCGTAAATATCAAAGTTTCTCTTCACATGCTATTATTTCTTTTGAGTTTTGCAAAAAGTTGTTGCATGCTCGAACCCAAAAGAAGCATTTTTGCAATCCTGAATTAACAATAATCAATATAAATAGATAATAGAAAGGTAATTTGTTTCGTGTGTGAATAATGACAGTTTTAATTAGTAATTAATTAATTTCACATTATTATAGAGGAGATTAAATGACATTTAATGAATTAAATTAATTTAAAAACAAAAAATATTTTTACCATTCATTTTTTTTACAACATACGCAGGTATATAGTAGTTTCCATATGGAAAAAATCAACCTCTTCGATAATATCTGATGGTGCTGCCAATCATTTCAAAAATATATTTCAATTTTATGAATTGAGAAATGGATTTCATAAAGTGAAATGGATTTTTTCTGCAACTAGACACGGAAAAGGAGCGTGTGATGGTATCTGTTCGTTATTAAAAAACATTGCGCTACAACCCATAACTTGTAGTCGCCACCGAACGAATATATTAAAAATGCTGACGATTTTATGAAATATGTAAGTAAGTATACTAGTAAAACAAGAATAATACTTCTGAAAACTGAAGAACTGCAACAATTTCGAGTTCAAAAGTCCGAGCAATGGAAAGGAGTTCGATCAATTCACAGCATTCGTGAAAGTCAGTTATTCGAGAGATTGATGCTGAAGGAAATGTAACTGTAGAAAGTTTAATGAGAAAAACAAACAAACATGAATGGCTCAGTGTTAAATTTTGATTAATATGCGTGATTGACTGTCTTCTATTATTGCCACCTATTATACTGTTTTCCCATGTGTATATTACTGTAACTTATTAATACCGAATAAAAAAATATCTTTATTCACTTGTTGTTATGTTGAATGCTGATTTATACTGATTCTTTCACTCATTTCTACGTTGAGAAATGATTTCCCGTTTTAAAATTATTATGATACGAGCTTATACATACCGCAATGAAACTTAAACGTAATATTGTCTTTGCGAAACCGTATCTGCCGAAACGACCATATGGGCATATTGCCTCTCGGCTAAAAGATATTTTTTTGGCCTCGAAAACTTTGACATGACACCACAGAGCCCTAAAAAATTTTTTTGGAAATACAAAAAACAGGTCTCATAAAATTCAAAGTAGATTAATATCCCAAAGTTTCTTTTGCTCGTTGAATCCATATGGAAACTATCATTTATTGATATTTTAAAAATATACAAAAAAAATTTTGAAAAACAAAATTAAAATGAAATAAGTTATAAGCTGGTCAAATTAGGGGTAAAACGGGGTATGCTGGTTGACACGATTACAACCCTTCTAGTCATATGAATAAAATTAAAAAAAAAATCTTAATTAGTAATATTGTCGTTATAGGCCCTACTTAATTTAAACCAGCAAAAAAAATCATTTTCGTCGATAGAAAGTTATACATTGAAGGTTAGTACAAATTTTGAAGTAAATCAGTTAAATAAACTTGAGGTATGTCATCCATGATGAAAAAAGTTGTATTGGGAAAAGGTGTTTGAAGTTTTGAGCAAGTTTCAAGTTTTCAGAAGAGTGTAAGAAGCTTGACTGCCATTACTTCAGCATGAGTTAAAGTAATCATAAATGAATAAAAAAGTTGTATATTACAGGGGCGTAAGATTAACAGTTTTTAAAATACAGCAATACAATATTGGTGAGTTTCATCACAACGTGACAACAGCGCTTAATCTAATGTTACATAGCTGATGCACACCATGTGTGCACGCGGCAGACTTGTCCTACGGAATAATAAAAATGTAAACAACTATTATTGTGAAACATTATGCAAATTCCAAGACAATTATTTTTCAGTTTTTAAATAAATAAAATAAAATGTTTAGATTTTGTAGTACGAAGTTAGTGTTGTGCTTAAATTGTAGATCGAATTTTAGTAATTATGAATCTCTCAAAACAGAAATCAATTTGAAAAATATGTAATTAAAGTACCCAAAGATTCACGTCGTCCAAATAGTCATACGTATTAAAAATAATTTAGGTACTTACCAAAAAACAAAATTCAGTAATATTTAAATGCACAAATACAAAACAGACTACAACATATGCTCAAAATGTTCACCACCATTTTTGATGCACGCACGGAAAATACCCGGGTTTATCCTTATTTGATGGACAGCGGCAAAAATTCGTTCTCGCAAGTCTTTGACTGTTGAATTCCAGATACCAACTGAATTGCGTATTGTTGGACACCTTAGTACCTCGTGTTAACCGCCGCGCCGTTGCCATATTGCTCGATATGAATTTTATCGAAATATAAATTTATTACAACGCTAATTATTTTTTGGAATTAAGCATAAAGAAGTTGAAAAAATTATAAACATTATATTTTATGGTATTCTATGTACGCAGTTATGTCAATTAAACTTTTGTACATGAAGTTGGGGAATTTTATAATTTTTTTCTCGGAAATGGTTGAGTTTAGGACCCATATCATATAAGGTTTTTTTGCTTATTTTAATGTATTCTATCGTCTGTTAAATTAAGACAGTCAAACTTCTGACACCCTGTATAATGTATTTATACCAAAAATGGTCGAGTAGTCGGGCTGCGTCACTAAAATACCTATATAACTCCGTAAATTACTGGAATTTTAAAATTTTCTCTCAAGGATATACAGGGTGATTCACAACTTATCCAAAAAAATTTGGGAATAGATGCGGCATGAGAAATGGACTTAATAACGTAAAAAAAATTTTGTAAAATCCTTAGTTTCCGAGAAAAAAATTATTGAAGTTATAGTACATTAAACCACTACATAGCTGGCAACTGTAGTCCTAGCATCATTCGCAATACGCGTGAAGAGCCATGTGACTCCTAGTACTGAATTCCGTCGATGCGGTAGTTTTTACCTGTTATCTGTGGTGTTTACAACAGTTTTTTAGTAGTTGGTGTCAAAATGGTTTGCGTGTATAGCAACTCAGAGTTGATGGATATCGTTTTAATTTATGGTGAAGCAAGACAACATTTGTATCATGGTGAAGCATTTGTGTTATGGTGAAGCAAGACATCATTTGTGTTAGTTCGTAGAAAGTGGGTAAGACGCACCCACATGTGTTTACACGTTAGTGGATAAAATTTTGATCAATTGTTGTTGTAACATCTGATATGTCAAATGATTTTATTATTTAAAAACACGAATTAATTTTATTAATAATTAATAAAGGCATAAGCATTTGAATTTGCCGATATAAAATAGGTGCTATAAAATTCTATTTATTTCTTTCCTTGCGAAAGTTTTTGTCCGTTTTTATCACACCGCCATGCCGGTCGCATTATGCGAGGTCAGGTTTTACAGTGGACCAGTTTCCAGTGCCGTGCAGAAGTGTATTTTTAAATCAATTTCGAATTGACCTTTTTGATTTTTTCTTTACAAAATTGTATTTGTAAGGGTCCCCTGTACATCCGGATTTTTTTTTGATGTTCTGAATCACCCTGTATTTTTAAAGGTCTAAACTTTAAGAATATGCAAAAAAATTTTTTTCAAAATTCTACTCCTGTTCTGTTTTCGTCGAATGGCTACGTATTTAAATTTTGGAGGGTCAAAGACGTACCTATTAAAATTCTGTCTTCGTTACAGTATTAACAGCAAACACTGGAGTATTGGTAACACTACTTTCTATTCGTGATTGTATTTACATTTCCTAGACAAATGTAGGGCACTGACTTTATTTTTGCAATTTATCGTTATCAATTTTTCGTCAAACCAAACTGTATTCCCCCTGTCCAAGACAAATGACAAAAAAATAATGCTTTCAGGCGGTTAAGGCGCAGCGTGATGTTATCCTGTCGAAACTGGCCGTTTTTCCACAGCTGCTTTGATTGATTTTATATTAAGTGGGAACATGCCCTCCAAAATAAATCATATTTCTCTATTTTAATCAAAATTTCTTTGGTGTGATCAGTTAGTGAGACATTTAGTTCCATAAACGTCGAAATAAACTTGTTTTTAAAGTAGAATTAGGCAGGAGAAATATGAAATGTAAAACTATTTGTAATCTTTTACATACAACTTGACAAAACTCGACTAAACACTGCACAAATATCAAATTGAGTTCAACAACTTGAAATCAACAATAGCTATTTGAATTTTTCAATACGGACTTCATGTAAATTGCTAATAGTGATTATTCCGCTATTTGTGCTATAGGGTATTGGCAGCAAAAGGGTCTCATTTGAGAGAAATTTCATGGTACCATCAGCTGAGTTATGTTTAAAGTTATGGCTTCCCCGTTGTCCATTAGCACCCGTCAGTTATGATCGAAAACTCAGTGTAATAAGACCAGAAGCGCCCTAGAGATATAATTTCTCGTATTTTTCAGCACTTCTAACCAAGTTACATTACAAATTTTTGACAAGACACACAAAAAAGTATTTGTTTAATATCTATGACATTAAATTCAATATTAAAAATTCATTATTACTAAGATGAATAATAAAAGCAAATAATAATTAATATAAAACACGAAATCATAAAAAAATCAAATAGTTGTAAATACTAACAAAAAAATAACTAGTTAATTAGCATCTAATGGAGTCTGCATAAATTCATGTGTCGAGTAGAAGGTAAGTCTAATGATGTACTTCTTTATTGACAACTTAAATCATTTAAATTAACACAAATATTAATAAGCAGGCTAATTACTTTATCCGTGCCCTAAAAATCAAACGTTCTAATAAAATTATTCTAATAAATAAATCACATTGATTTAATAAATTTATTAAATCTCCCAAATATAATTTTATTAGAATATAGTAAGACTAATTTACGATTATCATGCTCCCTAAGATATTTAGAAGTGCCTGCTACTGTATTGTAGCCAATTCATGTTGGAGTATATTTCGTTCCTGAAGAAAGAGACGAGGAATAACAGTTGTCCCGGGATTTGTGTAAAATTGTATACATTTTCCTTGTTTATTTTGTCCCGACTTGTGTTTCTTTAAACTCAAGTACGTGATGATATTATTTTCAACAGAGGTCATGACAAAATATCTAATACCACCACACACGTTTGCACCTGACAGTAATAATAGTAGCAAAATCTAAATCTTGAAAATGTTATATCGCGTAATACATAGTAAGGTCGTGTTAAAATCCATAAATGTCATAATTATAGGTACTGTTTTTGCTTCAATACACTAAAATTAAATTTAGCTGTACCCTAAGTTTATGTTCTATTTTGCCGGAAGTTACGATCTAAGATATGTCAGTATCAGTTTTTCCTTATGTTACTTACTATGTCCTTAGCTGTACGCTTTCCTATAGGAAATATGTATATGCTGGCTTATGTTTATTAATACTTTTTATATTTTTGAATGATGAATTTCGTCATTATGTGTGGCTGTATAATTAAGGGCCACCTCATATTAAAAAATAATGATTATAACTAAGGCTGTCAGAGAGAACCGCAATTCAATGGCGTGCCAAACGGGTCAACCGAGACATGAGTGAGCCGCTGCCTCATAATACTTTTCACGTTCACGTCACTTTAGTATACCTACTGTTAGCTTTGTTATCGTGCGGATATTGCGTAATTAATTCCTATCTGTTGGTGTTTATGGTGATGTAATGTAGACCGTTCAATTTGATGTTTTTTAACAAATAATGCGTACGTCTATGTTCTGACAGCCCTAATTATAACACACATCCCACATTTTTTTACGTATGTAAATGCATATTCATGTATTTTTTCAATTTTATCTACAGCTGACAAATAACAGTTGAAAAAGCTATAACTGCTAAAAAACTACTAAACATTTTCAATTGCAGGGATTGCAATAACTAATGTAAGTTATACAGGGTGTTAGAAGTTTGACTGCCTTAATTTTAACAGACGATAGAATACATTAAAGTAAACAAAAAAACCTTATATGACATTGGTCCTAAACTCAACCATTTCCGAGAAAAAAATTATCAAAATCTCCAACTTTATGTATAAAAGCTCGATTAATTAAGGAATATCGACATAACTGCGTGCATAGAATGCCATTGAATACAATGTTTATGACTTTTTTGAACTTATTTATGGTTAATTATAAAAAATAATTAGCGTCGTAATAACTTTAAAATTTGATAAAATTTATATCGAGCAATGTGACAACGGCGATTAACACGAGGTACTAATCTGTCCAGCAATACGCAATGCAGTTGATGTTGGTATCTGGAATTGGACCGTGGACCGTGTTTTTTGCGTACCACTATTTCATTTTCTTGAGGTGTTTTCCAGCGAATGCGCGAAAATTGGATTCGAAGGTGTCGTGCGTGCTTCGAAAATGGTGGTGGACATTTTGAGCATAATGTTGTAATTCGTTTTGTACTTGTGCGTTTAAAAAATACTGAATTTTCCGATACATTTCATTTTATTTATTTAAAAACTGGAAAACAAATATCTTAACTAAATGTTTCACAATAATAGTTGTTTACATTTATTCTGTAGGACAAGTCTGCACACGTGGTGTACATCAGTTGTGTAGCACTGTTGTCACGTTGTGATGAAACTCCCCAGTATTTATTCGCTATATTTTGAAAACTGTTAATTTTACACCCTTATAATATACAATTTTTTTTGTTCATTTATGATTACTCTATCTCATGCTGAAGTAATGCCAGTCATACTTCTTACGCATTGCATGTACTTAATCGACAAATGTTTCTCTCTGATTGTGAAAGCAGAATTTTTTAACTTAATTGTTCCATTTACAATAAGAAAACTTTTTTCGGTACAACTGTAAGGAACCACATACCTATTATCATATTGCAATTATGATCTCTTTTTCAAATATTAAAAGACAAAGGTGGTGGTGACGTACCCTGGATTGTTATTTTCAGTGATTTATTATTAGTGATATATTTTGTATAATTAAAACCAAAACTTGCTGTGTTACATTAAAAAGGTTATAGTTATTAATTATGATCTATATTTATTGTCGAATATTGAACACAAACAATTACATGGCTAATGAACCTCATATTAAATTCTATACCATAATTGATATCCTGAATTGGATCCAATGGAACGTCACCAATTCCCGTTCCCTTCAAATGAATAAAATATTAGACACTCGTTATTAAATGATCTATATAATATCGATTACAAATCAGTCAGTCTTTGCTCATGTTTCCATTTCGCATAGCAAGAAGGATTTTAAACTGTGTGTTATTAAAAGAATATGAGTTTAGTAAGGGATTCGTGGTGCCTTAATATTAATCAACCAAATGTGCTTTGGTCAGACGTATTTACAGGGTGTCAAAGTTTAAAAAATTATTGAAATTTTGGCATATATCGAAAAAAATGCAAAAATGAACATGAAAATTTCAGGTTTTCAAAAGGACTTCAAAAATTATATTAACATTAACCAGTTAAACAAGATTTAAAATATGATTAAAATTAATTGGAAATAAGTGGAATTCGGAATTATAGTACGAAGTTGAAATATAAAACCATACAAAATATTTATTATATTGAAATGGTTTTTTGTCTAATATCAATCGCTTTGAAATATTTTAGAAAAAGTTACTTAATTCAACTTTTGATGCAGTTAACTACTTTTTGAATAGCTTCCTTTAAGGTTTGCATAATTTGTAGATGTAATATCAAACTGAAAGCGTAAAGCATGTAACCTTTCACAAAGCAGTTATCTCGACAACAGCCGGGTCATTCGTCAGAAATTAAGAGGGTATATGAAACAAATAAGAAAATTACTGTTATTTGTTATTTATTACTGTCAATAAAAACAAATAAATAGGTAACTCACCGGGGGGTTTACACTCCCCCTAACCTTAGGATTCAAGGTATATCCTTCCATACGTTTCCATTACATTAATTAGCAACTGTGTATCATTCTTTCCTCAACAACTAGCTAGTGTCACCTGAAATAAGTCGAGGTTCCCCCGGACGCCAACTAGTAAGCATCCCAACTACCGGGTGTGTGAGTCACACTATTATTATTATGCCCCCTACTCAACACCACCCAGTATGTGTCAATCAAAGCGCATGTAAGACCCCGTAGAACTTACAAGACACACTTTGAAGGAACCACAGCCATAAAGACCGGGAACACGTGGCATGCCCTGGGGTTTTCAAAAACATAAACGAGTATGGCATATTACTCACAAATTCACAAATCATTAAACAAATATATTCAAGCTAGCACACAGATATAATAACCGACCTTATTCGGGCGCTGGCCAGGCACCACTGTCTCAAAGAACACCTCTCTCACTTTCGGCATCCTGAGCTACATTTCTGTATATACTCATAAATTACATTATCCCAAGGGCACATAAATACTTGGCTGGCGCATTTCGTGTATCCAGCTGAGGTTTGATTCAAAGCGACCACGATAGTTTCATTTCATAATAAAATATATATTGATTCGTATTATTACATACATACTTTAAAAATAAACAAGTGTTACACATCCCCTATTAAAAATGCATTTTGTTAGGTGTAAATTACTATAAAACATAAAAGACGTAGATTGAAATGTGCGTGCGTTGG
Organism: Anoplophora glabripennis; assembly: GCF_000390285.2. Classification (NCBI taxonomy): domain Eukaryota; kingdom Metazoa; phylum Arthropoda; class Insecta; order Coleoptera; family Cerambycidae; genus Anoplophora; species Anoplophora glabripennis. The sequence goes on along the minus strand of NW_019416425.1, from coordinate 614,016 downwards.
CAGTATAGGAGGAACAGCAAAATTATTGCGATTATCCTTACAACAATCATTGGTATAAAATACATTACAGTGTGTTCTACAAGCTCAATGACAAACTTTGACAGATGGTAGCTGAGATAATTTCAAATATTTTTTCTCGTATGAACATAGGTCTGATTCGTTTTTGTTTAGATGTTACAAGCATTTTAAAAAACATAATTTCACAATTCAATCAAAGTGGCCTGATAAGTAATAAGTTCATGTATAAAAAAATAAATTCCATCCAAATAAAACTTGTATGCAAAATTTCAGCTCAATCGGTTGGCGATAACTGTTTCAAAATTCAGTTGCAAGATTCCCATACTAACAAGGCAAGCTAAATAAAAGCTTGTAATAATAATAATAATAGAAGTTTGTAAAAAAGCTTGTAAAAATGATTTTTGCTATAATAATAATAGTTATTATTATTTGTGTTTAAAGTTTAAACATTGGTTAGCCTTTATTAACCAAATTAACAAATCTTAAGATTATAAAAATTGTTCGAAAAGTCCCCTCTCGGTTCGAATGCAAGCCTCACATCGGCGAACTAAAGATTCCGCCACTTCACGGATGAGATTTGGATCTGGTTAGCTGTATCCTGAATTCTTTCAAGTAACTGCCGACGGGTAGTGATTTCAACATGATAGACGAGCTGTTTTATATGTCCCCATAAATAAAGTCCAAAGAATTTAGATCTGGGGAACGCAGTGGCCATGCTATTGGACCTTGTGAACCTTTATTCAGGAAATGATTATTTAACCGAGCAGTTACTCGTCTCCCTCTATGGTGATGCACCATCGCCATCGTGCTGATACCACATATTTTGAACAATATTATGCCCTACGTCATGGATGAAATCAAAAAGGTTGTTTTCCAAGAAAGTTATATACAGATCTGCATTTAAACGCCAAACGTTGACACTGAGACGTTGCTCAAATCGTCTTGATCTAATTGCATGCGGATTGTGTAATGCCTATATGTTCATTATGATTATTATTTATGCCGTTCCTAGTAAAACACGCTTCATCGGACCATATGACAAGCGAAATGAATCTATCAATTTGTGCAGGTTGTTGAAGTAACCAGCGACAAAATTCTAACCGCTGAGGAGCATCTAACGCCTGTAAATTTTGGTGATGAAACCGAAGTCACATTTCTTTGTTCAATACACTCTACAAAATTATGCGATACATGAATGAGGGCCTTGCTATATGCCGAACATTAATTGAAGAGTTGTCAATGACGGCATTTATTATATCTTCGTCATTTTGTACATTCATTTTAGTTGGACGAATGGCCTTTGTTGGAGCGGGGTTTGCCTTCCTTTCGTCTATGAAACGACGCACTAAAGACTGTGTGGGCAGATTGATGTCTGTTTGGGTGTCTTCTCCGTATTCTCGGACTGTTTGTCCGGCGTTTCCCATATACAAAGACAATTGTAAATAAATGCATTTTTTATGTAGCACTTTAACGCTAAGTGTTAAATGTATAAGCAAAATGACAAATAATAATTATTGTTATGGCAACCATAATTTTTACTTATCATGCCACTTTGATTGAAATATGAAATTATATATTTTTAAATTTTTGTAACTCTAAACAAAAATGAATCGGACTTATGTTCATACAAGAGAAAATGAAATTAACTCAGCTTCCAACTGTCAAATGACCCCGCAGGTTCCTTATGGAAAATGGCTTCCAGCCGATAGTTCTGAAAATTTGGATTTGAATAGTTTTCGAATCTTAGATAAATAAAAAGTTGTCATAGGCATTAAGCTGAGAAAATTATATTTTTCGAAATATAGTCGCCGGAAGGTAGGAGATATAGTACTGCCAGGTATAAATTGAAGAAGATTCATTGTAAGGTCAAATGAAGAGAAGCCGTGCAATCTGTCCAAAACACATATTTTTTAGATTGTCGGAGTTACTGAATCCAAATCAGCCATCCTTTCGGGTATACAGATGCTATACAGGGTATACAGTATACAGAAGGTGCTTAGGGAAAATGATGATGAATTTCAATTGGATGAACATATAGATGAACCAGGACTTCTAAGAGTACGAATTTTCTCAAGATTCCGAAATGCTGCAAGACATCAAATATTCATTAGTTATGTCAACGTGGATGAAGACTTAGATAATTATGGTGGTGATCAAGATAATGGTCCAATCCTAGCATATTATTGCACGTGTTACTCAGGGGCGAAAGTAGTAGGAACTTGTGCTCATGTGGCCAGTGTTTTTTGGTTTCTAGGCTATGCCCGCCATCAACCACATGTGAAGTACCCAGATGATTCACTATTAAATACTACAATGAATGCAAATAATTAATTGATAATTGAATTACTTAATTATAATTTATGTTATACCTTTTATTTCAGACAATATTATTTCTTATTTGAAAATGATTCAATATGTATTCGTTACGATGTATAGTAAAGTCAAAAACATATGTATTATAAATATAATAAAAAATATCCTAAAGCTGTAATAAAATATTACTTAATATTATTATAATATGATTACATATGTTTGGGACAGATTACATTTACAATGATCTTACAATGACCTTCATTTGATCTTGATGTGATCTTGAAATTCATCCGCACAGCCGAATGGATGGCAGATTCGGATTGAGTGACCCCGATAACGTAAGGATCATGTGTTTGGGGTAGATTGTACGGCTTCTTTTCATTTGACCTTATAAGCTAAGAGGCTTCTTTAATTTATATCTCGCGGTGCTATAACTCCTAACTTTCATCGACTATATCTCGGAAAATATAATTTTCTCAGTTTAGTGCCTATGATAATTTTTTATCTACGCTTCGAGAACTATTTAAATCCAAACTATCGGCTGAAAGCTATTTTCCATAAGGAACCTGCGGGGTCCATTTGTCATGGAGCTTGTTACACACTCTGTATTTGAGAAAAACCTTTTTTATTAATTGACTTATTTAAACAATTATCCACATAATTTTAGAATGTGCAGGAGCTTTTTAAATTTTTATTATGAATCGTATATGATTTTTTAAAAATTTTATTTAATTTTTATTTAACGCTGTGGAACTGTTAACAAAATTCTATTTTCTAGTTTCTAGGCAAACAATATATAGAAAAAGAGTAATAATGGATTCGCTTTGTTTTGCCCCTGTATAGAATTATAGATCATCAACAGAATAGTTATATGGGATACGAATTCGTGATACAACAGCGGTCGCTGTTATTTCTTTATTGTCAAAGTTTAAGTAAAGCAAAATCGATGGGATTGCTTAATATCCTGATATTACATACAATTTTGTGGCATCCTACATGTCATATTATTTTATACTTCATATTATTCGTACGACCAGAACTGAACATAGTATTTTGGTCACATCCAAAATTCGTAGGAATTCATAGGAACAGCAGCAGTCATTATTCGACAAAATTGTTAGTAATATTTCGGTACTGAACAAACTAGAACAAATTTACATTCATAAATGTTCACAATGAAAAAAAAATAGACACTGTCGTACCATGAATTCGTATTCGTATCACCTTTTTATTATAGATCGTACAATCTCGTACGAACTGTTTTGTTCGCATACATAATTCTGAATTCGTATTTCGCAATTTGTATGAACTGCTGCGAACAGATTTTCGTAAGAATTCGTGACCAATGCGTGTCCCGTTCTTAGCGAAACGCCCTGTATATATTCAGCCGTTCAGTAAAATTAGCACGTGCATTAATTTGCGGATAATGGAGTCCACATATCACAGCTAATGTCCCTCACTAGCACGCGGTGTTTTAGTCTTATTGTATCCTGTGTACCTACCAGAATTCGGGAACACAAATAGGAAATCCGAGATAATAAAAATATACTGGAAAGTGCAATAAATAATCCAAGCTGAATGCGGCGGAAGATACGGTGCTACAGTCCCACTATTGTTATTCTATACGTACCTGTGTGAAACTGTACGTTACATTAGGAACGCCGATGAAAAGGCCAGTCTATATAACCATTTTTCCTTCACAAAATCTGAGAGTTTTCACAATTCATGAGCTGCTCACATGAAACATTTATCCTGTGACGTGGAAATGCGCGCATCTCGCGAATGGTCAAAATAAAATAAATAAGTATTTTGGTTTAGAAATATTAAAAAAACCGTAAAAATCTATGCCTAGACATTTTAGAAGTATTGAATCTTTAAAAAAGCGAAATATGTAAATTCAATTTACGTGCAAAACTTTCAGAATAACTGTTCAAATGTTTTGATATTTTATGTACTTATTTATCATTATTTTATGTATTATTTTGCAATCTATTGTAACAATTATGTATACAGAGTATGAGATGAAAAAAAAGGTTCCTAGGAATTCGTTTTATATAGGGCTTTAAAAATTAAAAATGCGGATGATAAATGAAACTGGGAGCTTTAATATTACTTCATGAAAAATATATTACCAGAGGTGTACAAACTGTTTTCCTTCTATGCCAATAAAGGTTCTACATATTTCCAAAAAATACATGCTTCCCAAATAACGCAGGTGGAGCTCTAATAGTGTTGCAATCTTCTTGTATAATCCATATAATATATAATTCAGAATTATCAGGTCTGGAGATTTAGGTGACCACTGAACCGAACCGTCACATCCAATTCACCTTTCAAGTAATGGCGGTAATACTTCTCTTGGAAAAGATTCATATACAGGGCCGTCTTTGTTTCCATTAGACAATACCGCAGATCCTATTAATGTGTCTTCCAGAGTTCCAATTGTCAGCATGATGTAACTCTCCGGGAATCTTAATAAATCATAAATTAAACTAAAAATTTAAAATCGTGTTGTAGGAAAAGAAATTGCCATCTTCAATTCCGAGAGGACATTAATTTATTTAAGTTATTTAGAAACTTTATTTATTTCGAGGTTATACTCTAACCGGCAAGTAAGTGTATGAATCAGATCATACTAGATGACAATTATAATCCATGGAGTAATGAAATCATTTGGGAAGCTATTGCCGTGGAGCGCTAATTTTATTTTCATATGGCGACATAACCCCACGATGGGCGCCATTTCGTGTCGTTGGTTGCCTCCTGGATTGGTCCCGGCTGTTCAGACCGACTAGCTTCTCCCCTGTGCATCATCCTAAGTTCAATGACTCCAGGTGGAGATTCCCCGATCTATTTGTTTATTTGTTGCGACCGAATCGGTAGTTGGAACACTAATTTGGTTTCCACTTAGGATTTTGGAAACGTGGTTCAGGCTTTTGTGTTATCCTGTATGCACTTGGTTCGGGTTTGATACCTTAGTGTCTGAAAATCACTGTCTTCGGTTCACTATTTTTTTAATTCACAATGTACGGACTCCCTGGAGTGCGGGTATTTAGGCTTTTGGAAAGCTTGATTCAGCGTGGAATTGACTGAGAGCGTTAGGGCTCGTGTTTTGTGTATTTTTAAAAAAGTATTAATGAACATAAAGTAATCCTTATATACATATAAGTATTAAACAGTGCACAACAAATAATAAAACATTTAATTCCTGCTGGAATATATACAACCCCGAGTGGAAATTACCATGTCGGACCAGCTTGGAAGTAGATTAGTTAGTTATGCAAATTTTACATCAGTAGATCTCGAAGGGTCGTTCTCTTCAGATTAAAATATTTTATCACCCCTGCGAATAAGTTTCGCTGAAACAAGGGTAGAAATATTACTGATGATGCGATCTATAACGGATCCCATTAAGATTGTGGAACCGATGGCAACGATGCGTAAAACAATTTACGTGTTTCACAATGATGCAATGATATAAATCTTATAATTATTGTTCACTTTATTTCATGTTGATGATCCGCACGCCTTTGGTGCGTGTATGACAGCTCTAGTCTATAAGAAAATCTATGCGATTTCGTTATAGTAAAAACTATTTCTACATGGATACAAACACAAAATGTCAATACATTCAATCAAGAAATAGCGATGCTAGAATATAAAAACAGTATATTTAAGGCCAAAAGTTTCATCCAAACCCAATGAACATTATTTACTATAAAAATAGGGAAATTTATTTGGACAATAAATTTTAAATTTAAATTTATTTATAAATTTATACCTAAATAGTGAAGGATTTGGTCGATGGAAAACTGTAATTTAGCTGAAGAGCAAATAAATTAAATCTATTGACTAATAAATCTATTGACTAATAAAGTTCATGATCTAAAATAAGTAGAAAAATTGCCAATAGCGGTTTTAAAGCTTTCACGATCCGTGCCAATATTTATTTAATAAGTACGATGGTTTTCTGCGTTGTTGCGCCGTGGCCTATGTACCTGGTCACCGCCTGTTACAGAATTACTTTGCACTTTCTTAAACCAAGGTCTCTGACCTGTTCTTGTTACTCTCGGGCTAGGCTCTGTGAGTGCAGACCCGCTATTAGAACCTCTAGGCCCGCCGTGCTTTTCATTTTGGATTTACAACCGTTTCTTCAGACAATAATGATTCTCTGACGTGGTGTTCTCTCTAACTTCTGACATTACTTTTACTTTACAGAATATCTTAAACCTTATTGAACAAATTCGAATATACTTTAAGTAATTAAGTACCAATTGCAGCATTATTAAAACCTTGTCGTCACTTCACATCATCCCCAAATATTTCTTAAACTTTTTGAAGCAAAATGCCTTTTAAATTATTCCTCATTTTAAAGTTATAATCTATATTTTCCCTTCATAAATATTTATTTTTTCAAAACATAAATCCATTTTTCAGTTCATTCCTAAATGTTAATATCATACAACTTCATCTGATCCTCATTTCAACCCCTCCATGCAATTTATGGTAAAATGTAAATATATCTTTTTAAAAACATCTGGCGGGAACTGACAAGGCTTTGAATAACGTGTTTGTGACACATTAATGATAAATAGTGCCAACACTTCAGATCACTGCGGTACTTTCGTTATATGTATGTTTGAAGGTTGACATAAATAACAAAATTTCATTAACTGTATTATATGGATTCGTTACTGCGGACACAGCCTGGAAATTTACATGATAAATCTCAGCTGATAAACATAATTGTTGAAACATACTACATGTCTAGATAATTACTGTATATACACAAACTAGGAAGTAAATTCCGTTATAGAAAATATTAGGTCTATTACACAACTAATACGTATGTGTGTATATACAAATATATTACGTTTACAAAGTATACAGAATTCTTGTATCAGACTATTTTTAATTTACCTCGGTTTTTCTATACATCCCATAAAACTAAGGAAATTAACTGTCTTCTTACGAAAGAACAGATACTTACATTACATGTTTATATTTTAAAATTATTCACAATAAGGCATCTTATCTGTTCAATAAAATTAAATACCGTCCTAATATTTCACTCCTATGATACCAGGCACAAAAGTAGGAAACAAATTCTACACAAATGCTTTGAGCCGCATGCAATGTTACGAATGGTATTCACGATTTAAAAGTGGTCGTCAGTTAATTGAAGATGATCCTCGACCAGGAAGGCCTTCGACTTCAACTGATGATTCCCACATTCAGACAGTCAAAGATCTACTGCATGCAAATCGCCGACTGACTGTCAGAGAAATTGCAGAAGAGGTTAGCATCTCAATTGGGACGTGTCATGAAATTTTTACTGAAATATTAAACATGCCTCGAGTTGCAGCAAAATTTGTTCCTCGCTTGACGACCAAACAACAGAAAGAAAATCGTGTGGCCGTTTGTCGGAAACCCCTTGAACAATCCATGACGATGAAACATTCATTCAAAGGACACCTTAATGAACGCCACGATTTTGGTCCATGGAAAGTCCGTCACCTCAACCTATTGCAGCTCTTCAGTATCAAAGATTTTATGTCTTAACCTCACAAAGCCTGTACAGTGTCCCAGAAGGTGGACAGGGGTGTCCTCCTCTACTCCACATTTCGAGCATAAAGGATCCTCCACAATTCCTATTAAACTTAAATGCCTCCTAAGTCTGCAATAGCCTGTCAGAACCAACGCTATTTGGTTTCGAGGCTCAGCAGCTATCTCGTCTTAGGTTTGCTAGGTCCATATATAAAACTATAAGCCTGCTTACATCCTCTATTCCTCCTCCAGTTTTGACCTAAAGTTTGATAGGCCCATTTATTAAAGGCATCGTTATTACTACCTCGTGTGATTCCGAGGATTGGGTCAGGTCCCAGGCCACGTCCACTAGGTCTAAGACGAACCACTAGTATCAGCTCTCTCGTTAACAGGAATACCCTTATGGTCCGGAACCCAAAACAACTCTACCTCTCTTTGTCTGGCCAATGACTCCAGAGCGTCTCCACATTCCTGAAAAAGGACAGGCCTTGTCCTCAGGGAGCTAACCACTCTGAGCGCAGCCTGACTCCTCCTCGCTTGCCACAATCAAGATAGCGAAAACCTCAGCCTGAAAGACTGAATTCTAATGTAAGTCATAAGTTATATAAATTATTGAAAATATTATTTGACTAATTAGGCGAATATTTCGACAATAACTATCATCTACACTATACAGGGTGTATCATAACTTATTCGAAAAAGTTTTACCCAGATATGCAAAATTAAATAAGTAGTCGATTTCTTAAAAAATGTAGATAATAAAAATCGAATAGAAAATGAGATTTAAACTGTTAAGCTACAATAAAATTGGAAATAATAAGATGGTATGTGTTAAAATAAAAACCATATAAAATGGGTTACAGAAATAAGGCGTAAAATGAACCAGAAGTTGTAAGTTTTATCTCTATCTTGAGTGACCTGAGTAGACTAATTACTATTTAACTACCCTTTAAGCGTAAGATTTTGTGAATGGTTGTTGCAAAAAAATGATCAAAATGCCCCATTTAAAGCAGATGTCTTGGTTACGGACTAATGTTAGGAATTTCTCCGACACAAATTTGCCTGTCTTTCTTGAGAATGTGCCATAAATGTTTTTTTAGAAGAAGTTTCGTCCCCATTTTCCTATATTTTTTAATCATGTTCAAGGACGTTGAATTAGATATGGCAGGTCAATAGCTTGGCCTCCACTGTCCCCAGATCTAAATCCTTTAGACTTCCTTTTGTGGAGATATTTCAAAAACAAAATATGCCATACTGTAATACAAAATATTGACGAATCACGAGAATGCAGCTGCCGATAATCTACGACAGAACAAAATGGTAGCAGAAGTCAGTGCAATGAAACTAGATTTTCACTGGTCCAAACGGGCTTGCAAGTCAATGAGCAAAACTTTAACTTCTTCCACTATTGCTAACTTTAATTTTATTGGACTTATTATTATTATATATTATTTCTTTCTTTTAAGAAATGGAATTCTTACTGGTTAAAATTTGGATAAGCTGTGAAACTCCCTGTATATTCCTAAAAAAAAAACGATTAATTCGTAATAAAATTTGCATGTAATTTAGAGCCATAAACTCTTTCGACGATGTGGCAACCGTAGACTGATATCGAATATTATTTTCGGGAAAGTATAAAAACTCGATCATTCAAGGGAAGCTCATTTTAATTTGAAATGCTGCCCACAAAAGAGACTAAGGGGATTTTTGCACTAATCCGCGGATCGTTTTGCGAAAAAAATATCAGCCTCAGTGACGGATTAATAATGCCTTTTTAATTTCAACAGTTTAAAAACGTTCGAGCGTTATTAAAAAATACTGCAACCGTTTTGCGCATAAGTTTCAAATAATACATATTTATGAACAGTGTGGCGAGAAGTAAAGCCATCCCTTGGCGTAATTTACATCGCGACGTCATTTGGTTCAAATTTTGATTTAGTGCTGCTTCTGTTTATATGTGAAGCTTAAATAAATCCTGCAAACATGTGTGCATTAGCGACTGTCAACTGTCACACCCTCCCGCATTATAAATCAGTAAGAATAAACAAGATGGCGGACAATAACACACAAAGCAGCGCCGTAACTTCTGATTTAAGATTTCTGTGTGAATCGGATTAGACTAAGCCGTATTCACGGTCCTATTTTAGGGCATACTGCCATAACAGCAGCATTCCAGCCAGCAGCGGTGCCTTATCGCTTGGGCGCGCATGCATAAAAACTAAAAGCCGGAATATCCTCACCAGATTAATGCATAGGAGAAACATCTGAAGATGGGGATTTGCGTTATCCACGCGCAAGCAAAGATTTAACGCTTGTTATTAGCCTATCAGATTTTTAAAAATTTGCCACCAGCCTTTACATTGCCACCTATACTACAAGGCCTCCCATCAGATGATCCCTTGCTTCATGGTTTCATTACTCATAATATACGAATATTGAATCACTAATTTTAAATAACATAACTTGACGCGGGTATTGATGTTAGTTTAATTTAATTGTTTTGACAACTGCTTTTAAGGTTATTATATTGTAATACACGATTTAAAAAAATCCTATATAGAGGGGGATTCACTTTTTATGATTAGGACTTTAACCATCGATAAATATCGTCAAAACAATGTTATTTTGAAGTATACACTTTTTCTTCCAAAGGCCAAGAAGCCATTTTTCTCAAAAATCAAGCATTTCATTTAAAAATAGTAAGATACCTCTTTGCTGTAGAATAAACCGCAATGTAAAAAAATATATTCATTTTGAAAAATTTCCAGTGGCGTACAAATTATATTAAAAACAGAGGTTATCAGAGCCCCTTACCGACGAATATACAGGGTGTCCCATTACGAACTCCATCGATGGATATCTGGGAAACCGCTAGAAGGATTTTTTTGAAATTGTGATGATGTGTTACGGACCGTGAGGCCTACCAAGCTAAAATATTTTCAAGATCATCGTACTTCCGGTTATACCGGAAGTCGACACTAACTTTCTTATTTTAAATGGAACCCACTGTATATTATTGCATTTTTAGAAAGAGCATCCGTTTTTAAGTTGAAATCATATAGCACACTCCATACTTAGGATTGACCGTTTCCGAGATTTTTTGAAAAATTGACATGCAGATTCAGCAAAACTTAATTTTCCCGGAAACATAGATTTATTTTTTTGTGCAATTTGGACATTTTGTAGAGGAAGAACTAATATATCGAATTTGACATGAAAATTTTCCAGTTGTTATACAGGGTGGTCAAAAAAATTATCGAATATGAAGATGAAAATGTGGAAAACTCGAAATTTTTAAATGGAAACCCCTAAATTTTTTAACGTATTCGCATTCTGCACTAAAATTAAGTGTAACTTTGTTAAAGTTTTCCTATACCTAAACCCAGTGGTTTTCATTTTATTTACGAATAAACATTTCTTTTTTCTTAAAATGATGTTTCCATCTGTTTCGAACATTTTAGGTTGGCCGTGACAGATAAGTAACAATCAATATGACAACTGCCACAGGTTTTTAATTGTCAAAAATGTGCGCAACAAATGGAAACAACATTTTAAGAAAAGGGAGATGTTTATTCGTATATAAAATGAAAACCACTGGGTTTAGATATAGGGAAACTTTAACAAAGGTACACTTAATTTTAGTGCAGAATACGAATACAATACAAAAATTAGGGATTTCCATTTAAAAATTTCGAGTTTTCCACATTTTCTGAACTTCATATTCGATAAAAAAAATTTGACCACCCTGTATAACAACTGGAAAATTGTCAAATCATGTCAAATTTGATAAATTAGTTCTTCCTCTACAAAATGTCCAATTTGCACAAAAAAATAAAGCTATGTTTCCGGGAAAATTAAATTTTGGCGACAGTTTGCATCTGTCAATATTTGCTTAAAAGTCAATAAGTATCTCGGAAACTGTCAATCCTAAATATGGACTGTGCTATATGTTTTCGACTTATAAATGGATGATCTTTCCCAAAATGCAATAATATACATTAAAATAAGAAAGTACGATGACTTTGAAAATATTTTAGCTTGGTAGACCCCACGGTCCGTATTACAGCATCACAATTTCAAAAAAAATCCTTGGAGCGGTTTCCCAGATATATATCAATGGAGTTCGTGGTAGAACACCCTGTATAATTGATCTATTTTCACAATAATTTATAAAATCGATAGAGTTTTTAATTCGTACACTTCATACTAAATATAAAACAAATGGGTTTCATAGTTTAAGTATAACTCTTAAAATAAAAAAGTTAATAGGGGGTCAACATATAGTGAATCACCCTGTATGTATATAGCAGAACAATTTTCAAATAAACGACATCGTATTCACACAACATCTACAGCTCTTCACCAAGGACAAAGTGAAACGGAATCAATAATCCCTAAAAATAATGAAACCCTGAGGCAAGCTGACGGTATGATGATGGAATGGAAGTTGAGGCATATCTAGAAATTAACGTAGGACGACTTGTGCAATGTATCTTAATATTTCAAAATTTGTATGGAAAACTTTGCATAGGGAAAACATATATCCTTTTCATTATAAAAAAGTTTAGGCATTGTATGAAGATTATTTTCCTGTTCGTCTCCAATTCTGTAATCAGAAACGAACCTTTCCTTTCAGACATTTTGTTTTATAACGAATATATATTTTATGATGGCTGGAATTTTCAACATACATAATGCATATCGTTACTTCTATGTTAGTAACAATCCACATATAAAACAGACAAACTATTAGGAAAGGTTTATCATAAATGCATGGATAGATGTTCTTGATAATAGTCTGCATGGACCTTTGCAACTTGTCAATCGTATAAGTGGAGGATTATCTAAACATTTAAAAAACAACAAAGTTTATAAAATGACATTAATTTGAATAATTGACAGAATATATGGTGTCAACCCGATGGGTCTTCGTTCGATTTCAACAGGATTGTTGTGATTTTTTAAATACATTTGGAGAGTTAGTCTAGTTGTTTGGCACGAAGACCCTCAGATCTAAGTCCTTGCGATTTTTATGTCTGGGGATACTTGAAATCGTTAGCTTATTCTCAATCTGTATAAACCTGAGATTAGCCGTGGACACAAATTTCTGCAAGGATTCAGTAATTTTTAAATAAAAGAATAAATTTATGAATTGAAACAATCGTCATGTAGTTCATCTTTTGTAGTTTGGCATTTAATCGTTATGTCGTTTTTTAATGTTAAACTTATCATCTATTAGGTACTTTGTTATTTGTTGAAAAAATAAATACTGATTTATTAAAAGCAAAACACATAATTTCGAAAAAGTCTTGAACAAAACGTTAATCATTGTTTGTCATAAAATTCGTAATTATTGTTTTGCTGGACTTCGAAGGCCTAGTTTTATTTTTTAAATTAATTTAGCAATATTCAGAGAAACGAAAAAGTTCAGATGGATTTTTTTAAAACGCTGCAACTTAGCGATAATAAAGAGGAGCACATTAGTATAAGAAAAAATACAAAATTTTTCTAATTTGACGTCAGAAGTATAAAAAACTCGAAGATAAAAAGTAGGATTAAAAATATATGACAAGTAAGACAAATGTTTTATCATTACTCTTTTATTTAATTTTTTAATTAACAGGTATAATTATATGTTCAATTAGTTTGTTATGCATTAAATAATGAGATTAAGTTGACGAGAAAATATTTTACATAAAAGAGAAGTAAATTTTAATTAAAAATTATATTTTTACTTCTTTATTTATTTTAATTCACTTAAATATTTACGACCATTATGTATCAGCTGCTATTTCACAATCCAAGTCTGCAACATTACTGTTTCCTTTTGCTTTAAAACTTCGATGTACATAAGAAAAATATTAACGAGCTGCTACAAAAGGTTCAGTTTTATATTAACTACTCCGTTTAAACAAGAAGCTTTTTAAAATGTATATTTCTAACTCGAATTCAAAGGATTAATTAAATGTTATACAGTTTCTTCTGTTGTAACTAAAAATGCAGTATGTACTTTAGCTGCGGAATGATACATATTTTACACCTATTTAATTAGCTGAATGTTTAATATGCAAATTTTTGTCGTTAACAATTTACTGCTTTACCCAAGTGAAATATCTGTCACTAATGAAATGACGTCAGACGTGAAGCTTGAATGTTAACAGCGCCATGTCTCATGAATAGAAAAATATGTTTCAGACAAATCCTATGTACCTACTTTTAGTCACAGAATTCGAATCCGCAATAAAAAATGGTGGTATTTAATATTTCAAAGTTACCCCCCCCCCTCTCCCATCTATAAGGGATGGAGACTAATTTTAGCAATAATGTATTTCCCTCGACCTGCAGCCTATAGCAAAAAAAAAACTCTATAAATTATGTAACAAAATTAAGGTAAAGTTGAATAAATTTTAAATACAGTTTATTGGTAATAAGTGGCACAAATTATACTTAGCGGTGCTACAAATGTGTACATTTTTAATGTTTTTTTCGTGAGACAAATGATCTGTGGTATAGCAAGAGGAAATGTTCATACTGTACGTACTGTTCGTTTTTAAATTTGGCTTGAAAAGCAGTTTCTTCTTCCAGAATATACAATAATTTCATTTAACAACATCATCAACTAGTAAGTACCATTTCCCATTTCTCTATAATTCCATCTGGTGTAATCTTAAATATCCCATTCAGTTCCTTTATTATACTATTTGTACTCTCCATCTACAATGTCAATAAACATCTTTGACTTGATTATCATCCCAGTATTCTCCTAGCCCGTTTATTCTGCTGTATTTAATATTTTGTTACTTATTCGGGAATACAAGATGAAGACGAATGAAATAAATCTACAGGGTGAGTCAAAATTCACTCCCCAGCGGCCGGATATATATTCTAGAATAAAAAACAAAACAAAAATGTAGAATACTAAAATCTCGAAAGCGGAGCCGTTTTCGAATAAATTATTAATTTTAGTTCAATAAATGCGCAATTTTCGACTGACTAATCAAGTTGACAAAAATCTTGTTGACATGGATTTACTTGGCAGTAAGCTTTAGGAGCTTGTAACGATAACGCCCGTACTGCCGAGCGTTTGTACAGGGAACAATTTCCGAATCGCCATCATCCCGGTCACAAAAGAATCCAAAATGTAGAAATGGCAACAGAAAGAACGGTTACTGCAATGTTTTATTTACTGATGAAGCTCATTTCAACCAACAAGGAGTTTTCAATCACCACAACTTTCATTATTGGCATTATGAGAATCCTCATGAAAAACGTTAGCGGAATCAGCAAAGACGTTGATCTGTAAATGTTTGGATAGGTATTTACGGGAAAAGGATCATAGGTCCATATTTTTTGCCAAGAATACTGAATGCTGTACAGTAATTTTTGCGANCATCTACAAGGGATGGAGACTAATTTTAGCAATAATGTATTTCCCTCGACCTGCAGCCTATAGCAAAAAAGAAACTGTATAAATTATATAACAAAATTATGGTAAAGTTGAATAAATTTTAAATACAGTTTATTGGTAATAAGTGGCACAAATTATACTTAGCGGTGCTACAAATGTGTACATTTTTAATGTTTTTTTCGTGAGACAAATGATCTGTGGTATTGCAAGAGGAAATGTTCATACTGTACGTACTGTTCGTTTTTAAATTTGGCTTGAAAAGCAGTTTCTTCTTCCAGAATATACAATAATTTCATTTAACAACATCATCAACTAGTAAGTACCATTTCCCATTTCTCTATAATTCCATCTGGTGTAATCTTAAATATCCCATTCAGTTCCTTTATTATACTATTTGTACTCTCCATCTACAATGTCAATAAACATCTTTGACTTGATTATCATCCCAGTATTCTCCTAGCCCGTTTATTCTGCTGTATTTAATATTTTGTCACTTATTCGGGAATACAAGATGAAGACGAATGAAATAAATCTATAGTTTCATTTGTCACTCTTTAAAATTAATTAGCTGTAATACGGAAATAGACTTTAATGATCTTCAAGGGAATTTTAATGTATTTATTATTTAAATAAAGCGTGATTGCTACAATTACGTTAATTTTGTATGTTTTATTAAAAGTATTTTAAAATACCTACATTTATAATGAAGAGAGTTGCAGAAACTACCAAAGCAGATAACCAAATTTAGAAAAATACTCCAGTCGAATTAGATATAAAACCTGAAAAATCTGAAAAAATTATTAGTCGGCAAATTGCCTATTAATAATTTTTAAAAGATGCATATTCTTCAATAAAGCAAAAAAAAATAAATATGACAAAAAATAATATTTATAGCAGCCAGAAGTAGAATTTATATGAATATTTTTAATTTAAAATATTTAATGTTTAATTAATTAACTAATTATTTATTATTAGTAATTAATTAATATCTACTGACAAAGTGTACATTTTATGACGGCATTGTACTCGTCTCGGAGATAACTAAAATAAAAAAAACATCAAAATTGATCGAACTGCTATAATGCGTTTATTACATGAACTATTAATGTAAAACTTTTTGAAAATAAAAATTTAACCTTTTCTTTAATGGTATCTAAAATCCCGGTCCGATATGTCAAATAGTTAATTAACAATTAACGTTCTAAAAAATGTTATATGAGGAACAAATTACCGTAAAAATAAGCTCCATTTAATGCAAAGAGTGAATTGCCTAGCGGCTTTTGCCTGACTGAGACAATTTGTTTATAACGCTGTTTTGCAAGTCCTTACCTACTTTATTAGTTGTAGAATGCAACTTAATATCGACTTTTTGAAGTTTTTCTTTTTCGATACGTTTCTATGGATCAACTAAAACCTATACCTATGATATTAACTTCTAAAAGTAACTTTTGGTAATTAAACAATTAGTTGCAAAAAATCGAACGAAATTAATTAACAAATAGCTGGAGCAACAATTTCACGGACAATCGAATCGGCCTTTGAAACACATGCTGGATTGATTGTCTTTCCCATAAATATCATCAACATCCATCGCTTTTTGTAACAAAAATGCGCAATTTTCGAAAACTAACTTTTCCGTGTTGGACCTTTATTTTACAGTCAACAAATGGGTGAAAAGTGACTTCAGATACATTTAATTGCCTACAACATAAAACAATTAATTTTTCAATATGTCGTCTAGATTTTCATAGACAGTAAGAAAAGTAATAAAACACGTAATTTTGCAACTTATTTGGAATTTGCCAACTTAGCGTCCCTTCTTTCGAGCTACTTGTTTGATATTATCATTCTACATATCCTTCCCCGTCAAACTCTAGTTCGACTGGACTAAAAACGATATGTTACTGAACTTAATACATAAAGAAAAGAAATTGGAACGTCTTTAAACAAACAAAGATATAGAAATGTTTACCCAGTTTGATTCAAAATCGAACTTGGTCGCGTATGACAAAAATCTGTGCAATTTCTTAAGGCAAATTGGAAACCTGAAATATTAATATCAATATCATTATTTACTTCCACAAATAAATCCATATTTCACTGTGGATCCGTGATTCCAACCATCATATCCCTTGTGTAATAATACACTACACTTACAATCTTTTCATTTTTCTGTTATTGTAGTCCATTTATTGTTATTATTCATACAGGGTGATTGAAAAATGAAACATCTTCTTTGGTGAATTTTTAAGGGGAGTCTTTCCTATAATGTTTTTATCTAGGACGCTTCGTTAAAACGATACAGGGTGTTGAACTTCAAAAAATATTTTTAGTTTTTTTTTAATAATTTAATAACCAGTAAGTGAGACAATTTGAAATTACACATGTATTTATGTAAACATTGTCTAAAATCTGAGGGCTTTTCTTAAAATTCACATGGTCCATGTGAGATGCAGGGTAGCGGTGATATATTTTTCTAAATAAAATAGTACGTCACTGCTTTCCGGTAGCAAGCATAATATTTTCTGATTCGTTTTTCAATTTTCTATAAATCACTGTTTTCTTATGTTTTTCGAAAACGAAAAAAAAAACGAACTGAGAACACACTTCGATATTCGACTATAATAATACAGTCATTGAAGCTTTCCACCTCCGAATTTTTTGAAACTGAACCGAACGACTTAACATTTGGCAGATAGTCAGAGAAAATATCAATGAACGTTAGTGACATAGCGCCGATTGACGCTTCCACCCTGTTGGGGGTTGACACCCCTTCTCGGGGGTGGACATTTTTTTTTTTCAGAAATAACTGGAACTAACTGGAAATCAATAGAGATTCAAATTTTGAGCAAAACATATTCGAAGAATTTTTTCGAGAAATCAATAATTTTTTTCACGATTGAAAACTTGGAATTTTGTGTTTTCAAAGTATTTTTCGCAAATAACTCAAAAACTACGCATTTTACTAAAAAAAGTGCAATAAACAAAAATGTAGCTTATAAATAAACAAAGAAAATCGTTTTTTAAAAAGTGTTGTACGTCCTATACAAAGCGAATTATGGTTAGTGGAAGGGGACTTGTTTTGGGGGGGAATACTCGTATCGATGTATTCAACGTGAAATAACGGAAAAAGGATTAATTTTATGTGTATAACGCACCTGAAGTTTTTTGTAGTACTCAAAAAGACCTTCAAAATAAGTACTTATAAAAGTTAATTAGAGCAAAATTGAAGGAGTTATCGTCAAAAATAGATGGGTTGCTCATAATTTTTAAGGAAAAATGAGCAGTAAACGCTGTACCATTTCCATCAGAATTAAAATTAATCGTAGACCCTTTTTTCATACGATCCTGAAGTTAGACCTGTTTAGAATGCGTATTTTTTTAATAATGTACGGTAAAAGTTGAAAACGTTTTTTCATTATTCAAAAAAAATTGCCTTATTTATATAATAATTCTGAAATTATGAAAGATACGTAAAATATGATAGACAACAAAAATGGAGCATTTTTTCAACAAATATTTTGCTTTTTTTATTCCTATAGCATAAAAAATAAAGGAGATATCGCCACTTGAAGTATCCATTTTAGTGAAAAAACGACCTGTCTCGAGCCCTTCGGTCCCTTCCCTTTAAAAATCGAAGGACTTAAAAGGTTTTATATGCAAACGATCTTACAGCTCTTGAAATTATCTTTAAAATGCTTTTTTGTAGGATACTATAGCTTCAAAATTAACCGAGTTATGATAAAAAAACCAAAGCCATTTTTTCCACCATCTATTTTTATATATTATATATTATATTATACAAATAAAATAAGTAAAAAAAAATGTGTGTTTATTTATATGCAACGTAGCAATTTTTTTTATGATTGATTATATATAAAAATCGATTATAATAAAAATATTTTACATTAATATTGGTAAGTATTGGTAGTTTATAAGAGTTGAAAATGGCAAAGGTAAAATATTCTTTCATAAACAATATAAGGGAATTTTTATTTTAAATGATTGCACAATTATAGCATTCCAAGATTTAAAACGTAATTTTTTATCATTTTTTTAGCACAGGGGTGATTTATAAGGGTTGAAAAGTGTTATGAGTTACAAATTCTTACATGAGCAATGAGGGAATTTTTATTTTAAATAATTGCACCGTTAAAGCATTCCAAGCTTTTAAAAAGTAATTTTTTTTCATTTTTGTCAATATGATTTTTAGGGGTTGAAAGGGAAACATTCTTTTATTAGCTATAAGGTAACTTTTATTTTAAATAATTTCACGATTTAATCATTCCAAATGTTTAAAAAGTAATTTTTTATCATTATTTTTTTGCATAGGGGTAGTTTTTAAGGGTTAAATAAATGGTCGAAAAGATCAAACATGTTCGAGAACATAATTTTTTCAATTTTTTTTCACTTAGGGGTGGTTTTTACCCCTAAAAAACAAAAAGCGTCAATCGGGCTTATGTCACTTTTGAATTTGAGCCTAAGATGAGGCTTATTCTTAATTTTCATGTAAATCCATGCAGTTTCAAAGAATCCGGAGGTTACAGCTGATTTTCAGCTTCAATGACTGTACTATAATGCCTTTTAAAATTATATTGTTGACTGTGATAGCAACTTTGACATTCTGAGTAGTTACAAGAAATAAAGCTTTTCATCAGATTCAATCAACAATAAATGTCGAACAAATTACATTTTCATTATTAAAAAGATGTCGGGCCTGTGTTCGTGGGAATAAAGGTATTTTTGAACATTTACTCAAATAAAACCATTAAAATGATGAATGTTATTAATTTCTTTATTCGAATAAATAACCGAATGATTAATGCTTATCATGTCATTTAGGTAAAAGTGTTTTCTGTTGTTTTTTTTACGTTCTACTCGAAAATAAGGCATTTTTTGAAAAACATAAAAGAGTAGTAATTTAAAGAAAATTGAAAGACGAATCCGAAAATATCATGGTTGTTACAGTAAAGTAGTGGCGTACTTTTTATTTAGAAAAATATGCCACCGATACCCTATATTTTCGCCACTGGAGCAAGTAAATTTTAGTCCTCAGATTTTGGACAATGTTTACATAAGTACATGTGCCCAATTTCAAATTATTTCTCGTAGGTACTAGCTTTTAAATTATTTAAAAAAGTTAAAAATATTTTTTGAAGTTTTACAATTTTTTATTTTTTTTGCTCCAATTTAAGTGATTTTTTGTGATTTTTCACTATTATTTTGCGATTTTTGCAAAATCGAGGGTGGGTGCAGCTAAAAAGACTTCAGATTTGGATTCAGCACATCAAAATACAAAAGTTGATCAAGTTCAGAACAGACTAATTTTGGGCGATTTTTCACAATTTTTTGCACATTACTCAAAATTTTAGAGGTGTTTGGACCAAACGGATTCAGCACGTCAAAATATATAAAATATATAGGGTCAAATCAAAGACACAGACCACTTTTTTGTGTGCCGTTGTAGATAATTAAAGTTTAGAGTCTATTTACCAATAATTTACCTTTGTTATTGCACTTAATTGAAAGTAATTGCAACAACATAGTTTAATTATCACAGCAGAAAAGTCTATTTAGTGTTATCTATCACGAATTTTATTTCAGCTGCTACAATAGAATTGTTTATCTGTCCCCTGACGTATACAAGCTTTTTTTACTTATCACTAGGGCACTATCGGTCCGCTATTGATTGGCGCCGTCAGTCAGTCTCGCGAGCTGCCTAGCACTCGGTTTACCCGCCGAGCTATCTGTAATCGAACGATTACTCATTTCATTTATAATTTTAGTTCTAAAAACTCTATTCAGGTAGAAAACAATACAGAGAAATATTGTACATATTTAAATAGCAAAGAATTTTACGAAATGAGAGGATAATTATGAATTCTAAAAATAAAAACACTTATTTAAGCTACTAATTTCTTTGTTTGTTGCAAAGTTTGTTTTCATTTTTTTTTTATATTAAATACATAAAAATCAAGGAGTAATAAAAAATCATGTACTCAGGTCAGCACTACAGCTTTATCTGTAGAAACTGCAGAAAAATTATTGTTCAGATACGTTCAATTTTTCAATATCCGTATTTATAAACAATTTGATATATCTTCCTGCACGCTGGCCTCCCAAAAGCTGACGAGAACATGTGCACTACCGGCTAGAGTGTCAAGTCGTGCCTTGAAAGTGGTTAGAATAGCGCCCGGATCGAAGCCGGATTACTGGCACCATCCACTTATCTTACCGTTTCACAACTCGCCCTTGTATAGGCAATAAATGATTCCATTCTATTGGTGTATTTGTGCCAATTGTACTGATTTTCTTGTCCTGATTGAATTTTGTCGTTTCACTGCACTCCCGGTCTACAAGTAATTGTGAATTCTGAGCCGCTGTTACCGACGATTGCGGCGTTTTTGTTCTATTTCTTGGTATCTCGATGCTACGGCTTTCCGGCGATAAGCTTACTTGAATTACAACTAAGTTTTTTAATTGAAAAACTGGACTGGTAGCTATAGAGTCGAGCCATTACGTATAACATTTTCCGATCCAAAATCAATATTTGCAGATAATTAATATTTGCCTTTACCCTTATTCATTTCTAGAAGAAATAATGCGGAAAAATATAATACTACTGCATGTGTATTATTGCTTTACCCTCGTGAGCCTGACTTGAGGTTGCGCTGATCTACGGAGGGAACGTGAGGCTACCCTGATTATTTTCCGAACCGACTTCTTCTTGTTTTCATTTTGTTTCTTGCTAGTGAAAACACCGAGATAATTTTTTTGTTAGGATTGACAAAATTTCATGAACCCTAGAAAATGTCTGCATTAAATAGACGTCAGATGAGTTGCTCTGCTACCACAACCAAATAAGCTTTGCTAAAAAGACTTATTTACTTACAGTAAACCGAAATTTTTGCTAGAAGTTTTTGTGGCCCTACAACAAACAAATACCTTATTTCCTTTTAGTGAGTTAGATTAATATTTTGTTATCCTAAGTAAATCAGTTGATGAAATAAGCGAAGTTTTTATTTATTCAATTGTTGCTGGTGGTTTTTTGTTTGATGCCCTACTTTTGGGACTTTCAGAAAACGAAGATAACCGTTCAACTATGAAGAGTAAGAAGGAAGGTACTACAATCTCAATTTTATTCTTGGCGTATTGGTAGACTGAATCACATCGACAATGGTTGACATATAAGATGTGGGTAACAGAACATTAGTTGCTGCATGTACTAAGTAGTTGTTTATTACGAAAAACGCCTTCCTATGTGGCGACGAGACGAAACTGGGACCTTGGGGAGAAGGGGTCTCTTAGCTATAGGAATAAACAGTCGAAATTGATGCATAAGCATTAAGACGAATTGCTGCTTATCCAAGAAAGACCTCAGTCCTAAATTGTACCTTCACTTACCCAACCAGAGCAATTCACTTGGAACAAATCGACTGTTGAATAAAACATAATTCCAAGAGCTGCATGTTCCAGCAAAATGAATGTACTAATGGCAATAAAATTGTAGTCGCTGCAAATATATTGTTAACGCTATATCTTAACAAAACGCATCACCTGGTTAATTTATTTCAGTATTTGATCTCGGGTGATAGTTTTGTTGTCTGGATAGTATCGCTGGTTTCAGTATTCGGGATTTTGAATTCTCTGACAGTTGTCTCTACGTGATGAAATTTTGAGTTTCGTTTTCTCAATAAAGTTGCTTTCGGGCGAAGTACAGTGGCATTTTCCCCCTTGAGTTTGGAAGAAGATAATTTCGACTAAATCTGCAGTGAACAAACAGGCATCCCGAAAAATGGAGGTAATTTAAGCCGAGATGAAGGCTTAGAATTTTCTGGAAGTGAGAAATAACTATTCAGTGATATGAAATTGTGTACCAAAACAGCAAATAGAAATGCCAGTCGAGGGGCTGAGTCTCCAGTTTGGAAGTCTCTTGTGAGGAACAAAGCGATATGTGCACTTAAAAAAAATAGTTATTGAATGAGAATCATGTGTTTTTGTTTTAGTATTGTTTGATGAAGGTACATTTAATCTTGTTTTCAATATTTATATTCAATGTCTATAGTTATTGACAAAAATTGAAAATTTCTTTTTAGAATTTATCCTTTAGGTCCTTTATCTAATTGTTTAAGAAGACTTGAAGGAAAAACAGAGTCGATAGCTGCTAGATACTAGATAATAAATTACTAATTTTATAAAACTGATTTACTTGTTAACTCAAGTTGAATCTGGACATAAAAATGAATCCAAAAGAGCGCACCATAAGAGAAATGTTCTGTGAAATTGAGTTTTTCAGATGTAAATGAATAAATTATCCAATTTGTGTTTCTGAGCTTTAACCTACTCGTTAGAGCTTTAATATGTAGCCGAAAGAATAAAAGACATCAATGTCCATTTAATTACATCAACAACTAATCCCCTGCACTGCCGCTTCAATTGGCGCTTGTTTTAATTAACGTTATTACTAGAAGCTAAAAATTAATATTTAAACTGAGACTAACTATGTGTGCAGAGTTTAATTAATCCTTAATTGCGTCAGTTCGAAGCGAAACTTTTTGCTGTAGCCGACGCTTCATATTGATTATTTTATGCAGTTTAAAATAAAAATAGTCCTGAAGCTTGTAAAGGGATTATTAATTTATAATTGAGGAAAAATTTGTTTTGAACCATTTTAAAATATCGCTAAACAAGTCTTCTATAAGAGGTTATTAAAAACTTCAAGAAGGAAAGGAATTAATCTTTTTTTATTTACTTAAGTGCCATTAAGTTCTAGAAGTTATTGATCTGAAGAGATCTGAAATTTTAAACATTTTCCTGTTGCTTCAGGGATTAAATGTATAGTAACTGTGAATAACGAAGCAAAAAAATAAACAAAAGAACTGCTGTTTTCATATTGTTGTACTCCAGTAAAATTGTGGTTTTTCATTTCCATAAAAAGATTTTCTAATTTCCTAACAAATAACTTCACTTAATCGTAATAGGTTTTGTGATACCCATGTCAATTTCTTTATGTCGCCTATTCTCGCATATTACTGGTATTATCCATAATTGTAGGAATGTTTGTATCTATACTGCAATTTTCTAAAATACATTTTGCTTTCTATTTTTTGTAAAAAATACAATAACAGTGTTAAATAATTTCATATTAGTACAATCATAGTTTAGTAAGTTTTTTAAGAACGTTTATACATATTGTAGCTATTGACAACATATTCTGCGAAAAAATATGAAATCAAACAAAAAATGAGAGTAAGCCTAAAACACTCAGTTCTTTAATCTGAGAAACTTCTGTAATAGCAATTCGGAATATTTCATAAGACGTAAGAAGTTTAGTAATGAATAAATCAAATGTTTTTAAATCTACAACGGTTACTGGATTTTACAGATTTGATATCATGGCACACTTTGTTTCACAAATAAGCAAAAGATAATTTTTCTGTACCAATACTTTTTTTTGTCTGTTGCAGGAATATTTCCATACATCCAGGCACGCTGTATATACTTAGGTGTCACATACAGGGTGGCCAAATGAAAACGAAACACAGCCATTTTCAGGAACTGCGTCAAGATTGTAGAAAAACGCTCAGAGCCGTCGATTTTGGATTAAAGAGGGACATTATTTGCTGGTATTTTTGACTCCGCCACTTTCACCTCCCAAGCAAGGGTAAGCATCTCCCCAAAATATTTTAATGGCATTGGTGATTGAGTAATATTTCTTTTGAAAGCTCTTACAATTCTCTTTCCAATAAACTTTAAATTTTATAATTCCGTCCAATACTTTGAAAAAAATTTACATTTTAAAATTTAAATTATGTTTAGTTGCTTACTTGCTACTTAGTTGATTAAATGTTCAAGCTGATGACCGCCCGCCGCCCGCTTCCATACAAGAATAAAGATTTTGTTCGAAACGTTCGCGCACATTCCGGAGTGATTCGACGGCATTCGTCGACGATTCTTTGACGCAAATCTTCCAGGCAATTAACGCATAATGCGGAATAGCACCATCCTGTTGAAAAATCAAATTATTTTCATCATAATCTGGAACATTTTCAATAATATCAGTCAAGGCAGGGTCAATAGCGTTTTCCAGTAATTGCAAATACATTTGGCCTGTCAATTTACCAGGTAGAAAAAAAGGACCCACCAGCCGGTCACCGAAAGTTCCAGCCCATACATTTAATTTTTCCGGTTGCTGTGTATGCACCTCGTGAAAAACTATTAGGTTTGAATCGGACCAATTCGGCATTTGTGTTCATCAGAAAAACATATGTTAAAAAGGTACTGTGGATCGTTCCCTGCTCACTCACTCATTATTTCGCAAAATTGCAAACGGCGGTCATAATCACCCTCATGAAGTTCCTGGACTAAATGTATTTTGTATGGATGGAACTCATTCTTCTTCAAAATGGTTTGTATGCTAGTTCGATTGATCCCAGACACAGATGCCAGCTGCCTCGTATTTAATGTAAGATCAAGATGAACTTGTCCCAAAACTGCAACTACACTAGCTTCATTAACTACAGGTTTTTCAATTTCTCGTTTTTTATTGGCTACGTTCCCTGTCTTTTGAAATTTTTTTACTAACTCTAGAACATACTTCCTCTTGACATGTCAATCTGATGTTGTTCATTAAATAGCTGAGCTGTTCTATTCGCACATTTATTGTTCATAAAGTAAAGCGAAATGATATCTACCCTTTCCGCAATGGAATAAACCGTAGTGTTTAATTTTCAAAACCTCAATTAAATATACTACCAACCAACATTTCCAAATAATACTCGAAAATAATTTGGAATCCACTAATCTTACGTTCAGTGTGTGTTTATAGCATTCATTTCTGTTTTTACAATTTTGTTTTTTTTTACGAAAGTGATAAGAAATCGCCAAAAACCAATGTAACGGAAGAAATACTAAATTTATACCATTGGCATACTTAACGCGAATGACTGACATTTTTACCGTTACTAATTGTTTGTACATAAGTTTCAACTTTAAAATTCTTAATAAGTATTGGGCGGAATTATAAAATTTAAAGTCTGTTGTAAAGAGAATTGTAAGAGCTTTCAAAATAAATATTACTCAACCCCCAATGCCATTTAAATATTTTGGGATGATGTTTACCCTTGCTTGAGGGTGAAAGTGGCGAAGTCAAAAATACCAGCAAAGAATGTCCCCCTTTAATCTAAAATCGACGGGTCTGAGCGTTTTTCTACAATCTTGACGCAGTTCTTGAAAATGGCTCTGTTTCGTTTTCATTTGGCCACCCTGTATAATAATTTTAATTAGATAGTGACTACATTAATTGAAGTTCCATATGCAATTCACTTAAGTTCCTATAGTAAGAAACTAGTACAATGTTGAAGTTGAAGAATTTAGAAAACCATGTGAAAGATGATTAATTCAACTTCTTATATCTGCACATTTAGCAGATAACCAGGTAAGAAATGTACTTTTCAAGTAAATACTGTGATTTGATTTGCACAAAATTATTCACAACCACGCACACTTGACAAGTCTTCAAATGCAGCATCAGAAATGTAGAATTGAAGCAGACTACTATAATAATAAAACGTAAAAAGCGCAGAACAAAGAACTCTTACTGTATATGTCCATCTGGTTATTTTTAAGTGGAAAGCCCTGTATATTTTTTTGTTATAATAATATATACATGGCACATAATATCTGCTTTTACAGTATACACAGTACTTTGTTTTATTTACTGGTCCCGCATATAGTTAAGATTAGCAACGAATCACTGCGTGGGTATGTTTTCTGCTGTTATATTCACTAAACAAATCATTAAATTCTCTATTAAAAAAAATATGTAATTCTGGACAAAGGACGTATATTCAAAGGAAGTTTTTTTATAATACCCCCATCTCAATGACAGGACCTATCAATTTTGAATATTTCCTCTCTTCATATCAATCATTACATCTTTGTTTATTTTATATTTCTGAATCCTATAATACAGGGCCTTCATATATAATTACAAGCCATGTAACCAGTAATTTTATTTCCTTTATGTTGACAATTAAATTTCGGTCAAATTAAAACAATAAGATCAAGATTACTTTAAAAAACCTTCTGTTTTACCGGGTGGAAATATGTGTAATTTTTCATGAGATTTTATTCAACCAATCGCATTATCTCAAACGTAGATATAACGGTTTGTCATTGTTCATTGTAAACGAATTATTAATATTATTAAGATTTAGGTATTTTTAATTAACAGTAAGCGTTCAGGGAGCTTGTAATCATTTATAAAGCCTATATGGATGTCATTTTAGAATTCCCTGAGGATCGTAAAATTATCCCCATATAAAAAGGATTATTTGAAAACAGTTCTTTGTTTAGGGTTGTTATAAAACATTTTCTATAGCAAATATAGTTTGTTTAGTTAAATATTTAAAGATTTGTTTAATAAATTTAATAGAAGAAAAACATAAATATGTATTGGCTTCATGACAATCTTGATTTTTCCATTGCAGAGGGTTAGTAAATAATTCAAAATATTGTGCAAACTGTTCCATTTAAAAAAATAAATTTAGTTTAGGTATATTTTCGAAATGTAACGGTCAATAGTTTTTTTTTTGTATATTTCTTTGAAATAGTAAGAACATTTGCCACAACTTTGGCCTTTGCCACTTTTTTCCTAGATAGAAATGTGGTAGAATCTTATGTGAATGACCCTGTCTTATTTTCAAACTGTTTATTATACAGTATGTGTTTCAAAGTAGCATAGTTTCAGCAGTTTGTTTCATAGTTCGTTTTAGAACAAAAAAATAAAATTTTCAAAGGGTTCACTTCCAGCACTATTTTTCGATTACCTTAACGAAAAAAACTAACATGGCCACCGTGGTCCCTTCACATTTCTCGATTTCTTTTTACAGGAACATTTGTAACATGAATTGTGTCGTACTGACGTGCAAACTATTGATGATTTGCGTGAACGTGCTGCAGAGGCTGCCAACAATTTACGACTGCTAGATCAGCAAGAAGAAGGTCTTATGTTTTAGTTCGTTAAAACTGAATCAGATGTGCCTAAATGTGTCTAGAAATCGGTAGACGAGATTTTGAACACTTGTAAATTAATACCAGTAGCTACCAATTTTTGTTTATTAAAGTAACTACTATTTAACGAAACCATATTTCTATAACAGATCATTTTTATCAAAAATAAATAAATAAATAAATAAATAAATGAATAAATAACAAGTCTTTATTTTTATTACGTCTATTCAATTCTTGTTCATAAAATGTTACTGTTAGCTGAAAATAATGGGTGACTGTGGAATACTCACCATTTATTAGTTAAAGGACCAATTAAAATTTATTCCTTACATATTCAAGGTTAACTAATATTGATCAAGTATACGATTATGATATAAACTGTTTAGAGCTTTTTAGGAGTATGGAAAGGGAGAACGGTTACTAGTGAAGACGCTAGGTAACCCTAATGCTAAAGTTCAGGTATAAATTATGTATTGTGTTTGTTTATTTTCCCAATAAATAATATCTATACATCCAGAAGTTTACTCATAAAATAACGATCTGCCTATATCAATGATTTTACCTGAACCAGTGGAGATTCTGTAAACATGAGCTTAAATTTCAAGACGATGCTTCTTCGTGATCTCATGGGACTTAGCAGAACATACAAATTTGATTAATACCAATAAACCCTAGCAATCTACATATAGTGGAATTATAATTCAAGTTCAATATGATAAATAATTTTGCTCCAATAGTTGAGTTCAAGAAATTCTACAAAATATAGAAGGTAGGTATGCCAATTTCAGCACATTTGGGGTACCTTCCTATTTCTCAAAAATGTATACAAAAACTGTCATTTAGATGCAAAGTTAAATGTCGAAAACCACATTTGGATATTTTGATTCATTTAAGAGGTACAGTACATTTTAAACCATATTTATAAATTTTTTAAATCTGTGCAAAATATCCTTTCAAGTAATGTGTCATACATAGTATTTACATAAAAAAATCAAGTTTCTTTCTTTTCTTTGTTTTCTTGTTACACTTAAGATTTCAAATATAGAAAAATATATGTCTGGTGGTATTTGGTATAGATATAATATGTTGAATTATAACTGAAAAACTGATTTTATATAGACATTACAGTATACACAGAATAGAAAAGGTGTTGAATAGGAAAAACTTTCTATTTCATTTTATCGAAAAAAGTTACCCTTAATAAAAATTTTTGCTGGTTCTTAAAGTAAGATTGGGATAGAGAAATTTAACATTTCTTGTACGGGGTGTTGAAAAAACTGAAAAAACTTTAAATGGTACAAGAGTAAAGTGCACTTATTTGTGAAGATGTGGAAATGTTACTAATACCAATTTTCGAAAAAGTCGGCCTACTTTTATTTATTTGTAATCATTAAATTTATTTTATACTAATTAAATTTAATGATTAAAATTTTTGTTTGTGGGTTGGCAGAGAATAAAAAACAAAAAATCATGTTTTCTGATTAATCAACTTTTTTAACCAATGGTGTTGAGGCTTCGTAACATGCAAGACATTGGAGTGATTCTAATCCGTATTTTCGGATACAACGGAGGCGTCAGTACTTTACTAAAGAGTAAATGTGTGGTGCGCCATTTCTTATTACGGAATAATAGGGCCATACTTCTTTAACACATCTTGTAATGCAGATAGTTACTTAGATATGTTAAGAAATTTTCTTGACGGTGAATTAGAAAACCTTCCGTTAGAATACCGTTGTTAATTTTATTTTCAAAAAGATGGAAGCCCAGCACGTTATGCGGCAAGTGTTAGACCATAAACGGTTAGACGATACATTTCCAGACCAGTGCATTGGGAGACAAGAACCAGTTCAGTGGCCTCCTAGGAGGCCAGATTTGACAATAAAGGATTTTTTTCTAGGGAGTCGACTGGAACAAATTGTTTATACCGCACACCTCTAATAGATTCCAATATTGATCAATTAAAGGATGCGATTAGTGATTCAATATCTTTAGATGAGGTTAGAAGAAGTAAGTTTTGATGAATTACTTGTCCGTTTAAAAACATGATTGTGCTCAATATGGTGGCAGATTTGTTTGAGTAAATAAATTTGTGAATAGTTAATGTGGAATAATTTAAGCTGTATAAAATAAATTTAATGATTACATAAATAAATATAAAATATAAAATATAAAATATAAAATATAAGATATAAGATATAAGATGTAAGATGTAAGATGTAAGATGTAAGGTGTAAGGTGTAAGGTGTATGGTGTAAGGTGTAAGGTGTAAGGTGTAAGGTGTAAGATGGAAGATGTAAGATGTAAGATGTGACATATAAAATGTAAAATGTAAAATGTAAAATGTAAAATGTAAAATGTAAAATGTAAAATATGAAATATGAAATATGGAATATGGAATATGGAATATGGAATATGGATTATGGAATATGGAATATGGAATATGGAATATGGAATATGGAATATGGAATATGGAATATGGAATATGGAATATGGAATACGGAATACGGAATACGGAATACGGAATACGGAATNGATGGACTGATGCCTCGACCAGTATATTTATAGATGTAAGTAGAAACTGTCTAGGTCTGCCATACTAGTTGGAAAAAGACGCGTTGTATAAGTATCAGAAACCGCAATACGGAGTTCCGCAAGGCACCATACTAGGTCTATTCTAAATATTTAAACGGATTGTTTTCACTACCAAGCAATATGGTTATTACAAGATTTGTGATGATGTTGCAGTCTTTTACGAGCACTTATTTATTGAAAAAAAAAAACGTTAAAAAATGTACAGTATGTCCACAGAAAAGGTGATGAATAGGAATAACTTTCTTATTTTTCATTTTATAGAAAAAAGTTAGTCTTGATAAAAAATTTCGCTGCTTCTTAACGTAAGATTGGCATAGATAAAAAAAGTAGGCCGATTTTTTCGAAAATTAGTATTAGAGACTGCCTTTTACTTTTGAACAACTTCTCCTAGTAACTTATTTCCACATCTTAACAAATAAGTGCACTTTACACTTGTACTTTTGAACACCCCGTACAAACAAAAAGTTCAACTTTTCTATTCCAATCTTACTTTAAGAACCAGCAAAATTTTTTATCAAGAGTAACTTTTTTCGATAAAATGAAAAATAAGAAAATTGTTCCTATTAAGCACAGTATATCTTTTTTATTTGTGAAAATATTTGATCATGGAAAACTATAAAAACTGAGAAACGTTCAGTATTTCTAAAACTAATCAAAATATTGAAAGTTTTTATCATACATTTCTCGAATATCGAGTCCATGACACTATCAATTTATTTTTTAAATTTTTTTTTTTGTCGAAATTGGCTCACCTTGTACACAGCGATTTGTTGAATGCAACCAATATTGGAAAGGCAAACTACCAAGGAGCAAACCACAAATTTCAAGTCAGATCTGATTAATTATTCTGTTTCTTTGTACAGTAACTCCCACATAGTAGTCAACCAACATTGACGTGGCTCATAGAAATTCGCAACATCTGTGTATCCTTGAAAATTCCATATCGATTGAAATTTCCGTACCGAATCAGCCAATAACTATATAAATGTTAATTCATATTGAGATGTAAATGTGTAAAAATGGTCATTTTTACTCGATAAAAACATCTCTGGTGGCACTTTCATGAGGGAGCCGTTTGTACTTATGTAATTTTTGATTTTTTGCACTTATTAAGATTGCTTAATTGGGGGATTTTTCGTCATTTTCTAATTAATCACCTGCACAAATGAAATTTTTGTAATATACCCCATATACCAGGCGTTTATGAAGTATTACTGCATTTCTTCAAAGTGGTAATAGGACAGATTATTTTAAACAAATAATTTCATGACAATTACCACAAACTTTTATGGAACAAATAGTTTTAGAGTTAGTTTCGATTTACTTAACTGTATTGTACTAATAATGAAAAAAACGGTTCATTCTCCGAACAAACTGTAATATGTTCTTTTTATTAGAAATTCCATTGGCAATAAGAACTACTAATCTAATTTTCAGAATATCCATTACCGTCAAAGTTCTAAGGCTACTAGTGCTACTAACTCCTCGTAAATTTGCCACTGGTGAACATATTTGTCAACTTACCGGGATTTTACTTCTACTTAAATAAATCAGTGACCCAAGTTCTATCAATCTTCATCAAACACTGTCAAGATATATTTCCGAAGACTTTTTTTAATAACAGCATCTTGTATCTCGAAAACAAAGCGAACTACAACCCCCATTCATAGGAAACTATTTCGTTCGGTTTGTTCTATAACTTCATTGAAGGAAAGCACTAATTTCAGAAACACCTTGTATACAAAGCAAACAATGAACGAGTAGTTAAACATGTGACTCATTAGAGCAATGTACTGTGAAGTAAAATATGGACGTTTTACAGTACAGAACCCGAAAACAAATGGAATCGAATGATTTAATGAAGTTGGTCACAAAAATTCCCATTAACTGCGACTACTGAAATCTTAATGAGATCCATAAATCGACCAACATTTTTAATTACACGACCGAAGTTGGGGAATTAATACTATTCGAAAATGAATTAATTTCAAACCAACTGACGTTTATACGAAGTCTGTACATCACCAGCATTAATATTTAAGTTTTCTGTAAGTGGAATATGCTCATCACAATCGTCGAAACATGTCTTAACATTCATTAATACTTACAAATAAAAATTGTGTTTTATTCACTACGCATATTTTATAATTTTTTAACGTTGACCTAAAAATCATTAGATAAATATTTAACTCGATATTTAAAGTGGGAGGTTTTTTCGCATAACATCAGTTACAGAATAACCTTAAATTTCCTTAACCTTAGTTAGGTAACTTTCACCTGCCCTTGTTGTTCTCGGACTAGGTTCTGTGGGGACGAACCCGCCATTAGAACCCGTAGGCCCGCCTTGATATTCATTTTGGATATTATTCGATTGCAACGACCTTAAACCTAATAAGAATAAATAGCAGGACGGGCCCAGGGGTTTTAAAGCTAGTCCGTCCCCATAGAGCCTAGACCAAGAACAACAAGGATAGGTCAAAGTTTCCTAGCTAAGGAAATGAATGGCAATTCTGTAACTGGCGACGACTAGGTACACAGGCCATGGCATAACAATCCGAAAAAAAAAATGTACTTTAAATATTACCCTTAAAACCACTGTTTAACATGATACATGATTATAATCATTAGGTGGTTACCTAAATTTGTAAATTGGGGAATTACACATATTCTAAAATTTAAAATTTATACTTGCTATTTATTAAAATTATCAAGTAAAATAGTTGGATTTAATAAACTGAATTATTTTATTTAAATGGACCCCATAATATTTAATATCTTTTTGATTTGAATGTGGAATAATCCTTAAATTTTCAAATATCTGTAATAGCAGAACATTTGGCAAATATTGGTCATGATTTCGTTATATGCCGTGTTAAATTAATTCTACCAGAAAACTGCAAACTGTGCAACATATTATTAAATAAAGATAATGATACAGATTTCCTTTATATTATTCCGCTTTAGAGAATGTGCATATTTTAAAAGGATTTGCGTTTAATTAAATAATTAAAATTAAAAATAAAACAAATTAATACATTTTAATAACTTTCATTAAATTTAAATAATTTAAACCCTGATTTTTATTATATTGAATAAAATTACTAACCATAAAAATTTTGAGAAATTTATTTTTCAATTTTTGAAGGTCCCTTTAAAGATACATCAATGATTAAGATATATTATTAATTAAATTAAACACTTGTATACATAAAAACATATGTGCATTTCTTACACTGTATGCATAGTTTTAAAATATTTAGATTTAGATTTAGATTTATTGAAAAACAACAACAAATTACAATTACAATTCAGGTTTAGAAAAACAGAAACTTCAGCTAGACTGATAAGTCAGTCTGTGTTTTAAAATATCACAAATACTTTTTTCTGGATTCATAATTTTAACATTTTTAGGGACTTTTGATGTTATATCAGATATTTCACAAATAAGCTTTATTGAATTCCCTAGTCATTTAATTTTTTATTTATAATTCGTTCTTGAATAATTTATATCTTAAATCTGTTTTGTCTGGTGGAAAAGCATTAAACATTAAAGGATGTTGGTTCATCATTATTGTTAAATGTTTGCACCATATTTTTGTTTATTTTTTATTTTAACATCACTGTGCTTAATGATACTATTAGTAAGCCAATAAGTATTTACAGTGGCTTTAAAAAGTCTAAGAGGTTAAATAAACTCGATTTAGTCATTCTCAATAATTTTCCAATGCCGCAGAAGCA
This sequence comes from Anoplophora glabripennis, assembly GCF_000390285.2. Classification (NCBI taxonomy): domain Eukaryota; kingdom Metazoa; phylum Arthropoda; class Insecta; order Coleoptera; family Cerambycidae; genus Anoplophora; species Anoplophora glabripennis. The sequence goes on along the minus strand of NW_019416425.1, from coordinate 579,386 downwards.
ACATTTACGAAATACCTGTGCAGAATTATAATAATTTTTTTATTAAACTTACCTATATAGCTTCAAAGGTTTTCATTCAAAATATTTTCAATTTTGGCGTAGTTAAGGTCCTTTAGAAATATTATGTTAAAGAAAAAACTTTGTTTATGAATATGTTTTTTTATAGTATATTCAATATTAAACCATTTCATCAGAAAGTACTATCCTCAATCTAGTCTCAATAGTTTTTGAGAAATACATAACTTAATTTTTTTCTAAACACAATACAATTTAAAATAGATACTGTAAATATTTCTTATGAAACGCAAATATTCAAAATGTCTCTGTTGTTGACGTTCATTAATATACTAATTTGCACTTGCAATTTATTCTACTTATGTACTGTTCATAGTTTAATGAAAAAAACGAATCTGTTTTCAATATCCTTTGGATGCTATATTTTTTACTACAACTTCTCTATTTTGGATATCTTCTGCTTTTTTTTACTTTGCACCTGTTGAGTTATATTGGAAACACTCTATGAGGATTTTCATAGCTTTCCATGGCCTACAACTCTTAATCGTTATTGACATGCAATGTTAATTTAATAATAGAGGAGATTCTCGCTCTTTGGATGTTTTGTCGTCACAATTTCCTTGTTAGCCATCGTAAAATTGAACAATTTTAGAATATTCTAAGATCTACAGTACACAGACTTTTGAAGACATGTTATCTATATCACATAACATGGAAGACGACAGACAGAAAACACTATCTACAGTTTTGAGTGAACCAGGAGAATACGAAATGATCATCACATGTTTTTAGTTAATAATAAGGGAATATTTCATAGTACCGGAGTAGTACATTTACATAACACTATCGACACACAGAAAATCTAAACTGGTATAGATACTCGTAAATTGATTACCAATATCAGAGAAGTTCAAATTTTTTGACAAACCACTTAACGGTCTTTACCTGGATTTTTTCTCCAACTGCTCCAGTTATTATTTCTGGACAGTATTGAATTTGATTTGTTATTCTGATTCCACTATGTGGTTCCAACACGGTGTGCTTAAATAGATTTCTGTTTGGAAAAGTTGCTGTTCGATTTTTAAGAAAATAGAACACCATCTTTTCTTGAGATTTTAAGCTGTTTCCATTAAATCGGGACAAAAGACCACAATTGAATCAATAATTAGATCACCTCAGGCAAAGCGGAATGTAAATAAGTATTAAATTAACTTACAACAAATAAAGAAGAAATGCGTATCAGCAAAATAAGCTTGCAAGTTAATTTTCTCACAGAGTAAATCCTACCACGTCTGGATTTTTTCAAGTGGCTTAAAGACTTCCGTGAGTAATATTTAAAATCCGTTTTTCCTCGCATTTCCTCATGCAAATCACCAGATAGCGGCTACTGCCTGTTGTCCAGACTGTTTAACTTCGGGACGTGGGGCGTAAATACACGCAAACATCCGTTTGTTGAGTTAACATCAACCCGAGGTCCCTTTAGAAATTACATCATACACACAACAATTCATGTTTTGTTGGACATTTTGTTTTTAGGAACGGCACGTTCTAGACTGACGTCAATGTTTAATGTAATTAAACTTGAATGAACTTAGTTCAATTTTGGAATTTAATCAGAACGAAATTCAAGTGACTCGTCTATCGAGATATAGGTACAGCCCGTACGATATTTGTTGAGATACAATTGCAAGAAGATCCCTGCGTCACTTTCTTGGAATTAACCACATTCGACAGCCAAGGTAGCAAGACATTGGCGGTGTGGCGTTCACTGTAGTAGTTTGCTGTGCATACCGTGTTTTGCAGTTACGAAGGCGTGTTTCTTCGTAAGTGTGCATTTTCAGTGTAATTTCTTATTAAAGTAAATCAATGGAAATGAAAAGAAAGGATTTTAATTTCCAGTCGAAGAGTATCATGTTTAACGTGTATATTTATTTTATGACGATCGTTCCAAATGAAAACAAAATACAATAAAAAACCGTGTTTATCTTTACAAGCTCTAAAGAATGGTGGCGGTGGAGTAAAATTTAATTCTCCTAAAAAATGCATGAGAATGTGTACAAAAACCAACATACTAGAATGTTAACAAATGGATATTAGAAACATGATTTGTAATTTTCACAGAACGGAAGAATGTCAAGTTACTCTGACATAAATAAGTACAAGAAAAATTAAGTGCCCTGAACACTATTATTAAAAAATTTGTGAGGGTTGCTTTGGGTGTACAGCAAAATGTGACTCTCTCTCTTAACGGTAAATAAAAGGTATTTTTTATTGAAAACAAAAGTGCAGTGAAAATAAATGTTTTCGGGGTGAGCGTTCGTTGGAGAGTGCCTGGTGGAGTCGCTCGCAGGTATCATTATCTAGTCTCTTGTGCCAATCTGTCGTGGGACTAGATACTGATACCTGCGAGCGATTGTTGACATTGTTGACAAATATCATCGGCTACTACAAGAAAACGGGCACGTGCCTTTTGACAGAAGAAGAATTTTCATCAGTTACTATCGAAGACTAGATGAAATGTTGCCAACATGTTGTTAAAGTTGAAGAGTTGATGTGTTAGTAGAAAACTTGATTATAACAAGCTTTTGATAGTGAAAATTCTAGTGATAAAGATGATTCTGAAAAATTATCAGATGCTGTAGTAGGTTACTTAAATACATACTTCTTTGTTTATCTCTTTTTTGTACCAATGTGTTTATAACTGTATTATCTTCTAGTTTATTTATGGTTTGTACTCTATTGTATTGGAAAAAAATATAAACACATTTTAATATAAAAAAATTTACGTTATATATTTTTTAATATTTTGCCGCTGTAAATTGTTACAGTAGTTCTGATAACAGAACTTTATTGGCTTATTTTCTTCTTGGTATTCTATCTCAACAAATATTGTACGTATATTGTTTCCGGAATTAAAAGCAATATACAGGGTGTTTCATAACTTAACCAACACATTTTTGGGACGTATTTGCATTAATAATACAATCGGTGTCATCAAAATAGTTGTGGGTCAAATATTTAGAGATTCCTAAATAAATGTTTGTAGTTGTTTTTCGCGTACGCCTTTTCAGGTAGCTTCAAAAGATATGAATTGATAAATATCTATTCACTCAGAATTACTGTGGTCTCCATAAAACTCCTGTTAGCGCGGTTTGTTATTCATATCAGTCTTAAAAGTGTTCAAAACGATATTATGTCTATAGTAATGCAAAATTAATGGATATTGTTTCAATTTATTGCGAACTAATCGCAGCTTGTCGTTTGTATGCAGAACGTTTTTAAGTAAAAATGTACAAAAAACTGCTAAATTTACCGCGACAGTTCAACGAGAGTGTGTAAGGAAAAAACTGCAATCGAATCGTGAAAGAGATTACAAGGTCACAGATTTTCAAAACATATTATGTAGCCGAAGAACAAATTTTAAATATTGCTTGGAAATAGGTATGCACTAAACAAATAGTTCTACAAGTGCCTGAGATATTCCAATCAACAGTGTGCACATATTACATGCGATTCAATCAAACATATCCCTGTCACATATAGCTCGTCCAAAAATTAGTATCATCGGATTATTCGTTACGGGTTAAATTTGTGGATTCAGCCAGTCAAATTAAAATAGCATTCTCAAAATTCCCGATTTAAACCTGATGCGTTAAGCTGAATTTACAAAAAATGAGATAGAATGCCACAAAATAGTAGGCTGGGGCCGTGGACCAGTCCTGTGTGTATCCTGTAGAATCCGAATCCAAAGTCAGAATTCCTGGATCAGTATAACCATAACCCTTTTACCCCTTAACCTATAACCCCAATACTCCGTAACATATTATTTGAAAAATTTTGATCGCAAAAACTCACAATCACTGTGTATATAGTTTTTGAAACCCTATCAAAATCTGCTACTACACTAAGGAAAGATTCAGATTTTGTACTGACAGGCAATCATTTCCAACAGACAAATAACACAGTTCCACAAAAAAATCGAAAAAATTACCCCTGGAGTCTGTCTATGCCTATCACAAGTTTTCGGGGTCATTGAATCCAAATTCGGGGTCCATTTAACCTCATTCATAACCTCAAAAAATATCCTCTATCCATTGGTCACCCAAGCTCAATAACCTCAAAATGCCATAACCCCAAAAACACAGACTCCGGTAAGAAAGAGACTTATGCGCGTTGAAGCCCTGAAACACAATATGTTCGAGCCATGCATGCTTTGTGAGCCTTAAACCTATACGAACGAATATAGACCTCTTATAGAAGAAATCTTGGGGGACGTGTATAGTATAGGTTTCTCCTATATAATGTTAAGCGAGTATAGTCTAGTATAGGCTCTACGTGCATTTCAATTTCATCCCTGACTTGTAACCTATGAGCGTTCTTCTATACGAGGTCTGTATACGTTGCCTATACTCTTTAATAACCCCATAACCTTATAACCTCATAATTCAGTAAAGAATAGCCTTATGCCTTATGTACGAACTCTTATGAGTCAAATCTTCGGACATCATTGCTGTATTACTTAAGTAATAATAAATAAATATGTAAATAAGTAAGTAATTGGGGATTTGCACCTAGTAGAATGACGCTCCTGGAGAGATCCTATTTGGAACCTAAGGAGCTGAGAGGTGTCAGCAAGAGGCTTTTAGACTTTGTTAAAAGGACAAAACTACTTGCTGAATAGTAGTGGGATCCACAATAGGCCTAAACCAACCACTAGGAAAAGAAGAAGAAGAAGAAGTACTAATAAATAAATTAATTAAATAATAAGTAATACAGCAATGATGTCCGAAGATTTGACTCATAAGAGTTCGTATATAAGGCTATTTTTTACTAGGTTATGAGGTTATGGGTTTATGGGGTTATTAAAGAGTATAGGCAACGAATATAGACCTCTTATAGAAGAACGATCATGGATTACAAGTCAGGAACGAAATTAAAATGCACGTAGACTGTATCTGACCCCCAAGATTACATAGGAGAAACCAATAACATACACGTTCCCCAAGATTTCGTGCCTGATTTTCAACCCTGAGAGGTTTATATTCGTTGGTATAGGTTTAAGGCTCAAGAAGCATGCATGGCTCGAACATACTGTGTTTCAGAGTTTCAACGCGCATAAGTCTCTTTCTTACCGGGTTCTGGGATTTTCGAGTTATGGCATTTTGAGGTTATGGGGTTTAAGGGTTTAAGGGATTAAGGGGTTAAGGGGTTATGGGGTTATTGAGATTGAGTAGTCAATGGATAGAGGATTTATTGCGTTTGTGGGCCTATTTTTTGAGGTTATGAATAATCCTGACGTGAACCCCGAATTTGGATTCAGCGACCTCGAAAACATATGATAGACCTACTCAGATTCCAGGGGTAATTTTCTCGATTCTTTTTGTGGAATTGAAATAGAATGAAGTATGTATATTAATAATAAAATTACATATTTTTTATAATAATAAATCGTCACATTCGTCACTGCTATAAGCGTTAACATCAAAATTCATCTTGGTGTACTATGTGCGTGATTACTTTATGGATGCACCAAAACAGTTAATAAAAATAACAATGTTTACCGGCATATTTTCTTGTAATCAAGTTGACTGGCCATTTGGTAGTAAACCTGTATTTGAAATATACAAATTTTAACCAGTGGTAACATCTTAACATTGTAACTGTATATTTCAGAAAAATCATTCAATACTGAGTCCTATTGTGAGTCTAGAGGGTATTATTCGCAGTTACTTCAGTAACACAAATACAAATAAAATTATCCACTACTGACATTCTGACATATTTCGGGTCCTCAGACAATCTTATCTGAAGCCGCGTTTAATATCGCAAAACAAAACGACTGCGGGAAACTTCTGTCAACCATTCCATCATTTACATTCACTTTAAAAGTAATTTCCTTCCCCCATCCGACAGGAGGGATAGTGTTTGCCTTTGTTGGAAATAATAAAAAGCTTCATTAACAAGCGGTACATTGCGATAAGGCGACGTCACAAAAAGGCCAGTTGCTATTATAATGGAATAAAGACAGGAGACTGTTCCCTCCAACCCTTTGCGGTGGCTGTGTACGTGACATGGGTCTTCTGAGGTCAGAGGTCAACGTGTCCAGCAGGTGGAGCTCCAATTAAGATATAACCGTATCGAGCACAAAGATTTATCATGCGGCCGCCGAAAGTACCGTTGAACGTTCAAACTAGCTAATTATTATTTAGGGGCCGCTTCTTCCTTTTGTGAATACTAGATTAGGCTGAGTTTATTAGGGCAAAACATGGGCATTAGCAGAGGTGTTTCGGAGGTACAACGGCAATGCAGACTAAAGACCTGGATACCTGGATTTATCAGCTGTCAAAAATATTTGTACGTTTTAGAGGGGACTAAGCTGGCACTTTTAAGAGGGATCAAATCACTGTTAATAAAACTGGGATATTGGTTGAAAATTAAACTGTGTATTAACAACTGTTTGCTATTTTTTTATTTAATATCTACAAAAAAGATACAATGGAAAATAAAATTACAAAATATTTCAAATTGCTTCGTAAAACACAAAATTCTGAATCAAAAATTTTAAATAGTAACATATGAAATCTTTACGTGTCTGTAAAATTTCAGATAATTGCAGTTACAAACTCTTTTATATATATTAATAGATTTGATTTGATTCCGTTGTCAGTGCGTCCAGAAAGATTCAGAATTGATTATTTTATTAATAAGAACAACTAAGCCAAGATATCTTGTGAATACAAATGGTTGATCAGCTTGGACCGTTCCAGTGTGGTCGCCGTCAGAAACTTTTGCAAGGGGGTGGGGGCAAGGATAGTGTTCCGTATTTTATTTTTTATTATAAACAAAATGAAAAACAGTTATATGTAATAACACTGATCAAAATCTTAGAACAAGTATTTCTTTGCCATACAAACGAAAAATAGAAATAAAGATAAATATTTAACAAAATGAATAAAATAAATAAAAAATATATTTTTAGCATTAACCTAAGTAAAACTTCTGTCTATATATTTAGTAAGCATAGTCCTGATAAACGCTTTTAAATTGGTGAAAACTTCTTCAGGTAAATCCATTTGAACAAGATATTATTAACCGAAAGTGTATATTGCATTTCAATATGTGGGCATACTAGACTCACATCTCATAAATCTTCATAAGTCTTCATAAATGTCTACAAGCCACGTGACCACCGAGCTTAGGCAATCAATATTGCAGGGCTGATAGTAACAATTTCCTAAATCTTGGCGTAGCCAAAATTAATGATTCGTTTACAATAAACAAACAAACAAACCGTTTACGTCTACGCTCAAGATAATACGATCGCTGATTGGTTGAATAGAATCTCGTGAAAAATTGTACCAATCACAGCAGGTGAAACAGAACGTTGTATTTTAATATATGTAATATTGATATTATTAATGTAGTCGTTTATGAAGGTGTGATGAGAAGTTACTTCTAATACTTCTGAAGGGTGTTTAGCTGTCCAGATTTCGTACACCAAAATGCCTTCCCCGAGAAAAATGCACCAAAATAAAATGCCTCCGAAATTCCACAACTTGCCTCGATATGACAGAAAATTTTCGAAATACCCCCGAAATGCCCTAAATGTCACCGAAATGTCCCCGAAATGTCAAAAATACCAGAATATACCTCTAAATGCCAGGAAATACCTCGAAATGTTTTTGGCATGATACCGTTTTCTGTCCTAATTGTATTACTTATCATTGTTAAATAATAAATAGTGAAAAAAGAGAGAAACTAAAAACTCGGCAACAGGAATATACATAGAAGGTTAAACTATCAGGTTTTTAAACAACAATTCATAACACAGTAAATACCAGAAAAAAATTTCAAACGGGTAAGTACATTTAGTTTCTAAACTTATTTAGGCATAAAAATAATCATTTGTAGGTAAATAAATATGGAATACAGGACAAAAATACTTGTATCAGTGATGGTGAATGAAAAAGAAGGGAAATCGCAAATTGGTGAGAAATATAGCCAACTTTAAAACTATGGATGAATAATAATTCTTCTTTTAGGGAATTAATTTGCTTTTTTAAAAAATAAATCAGGCACGTAAATAACTCTGCATATCTTGATATACATTATAAATATATAATTCATATTGCTTCAATAAAAACTATTTTAACAAATCTGCAGCTGTTTTATTTTTTCTTGATACGGAGGTAGAATAATTCTTTTAGACAACAATAACTTGCCATTATTAAAAAAATATATTTAAAAAATAAGAAAAATGGAAAAATGACTTGTTTTACATATGTATGAAAAAAGGGAAACCAAGAAGCAATGACATACAGGTAAATTTTTTGAGAAAATTTTATTTTTTATTTAGGATACACTTAGATTCAGTTAAAAAATAAAACTTTTAATAAATACGTATTCCTCAAACAAATCAATTTCTTCGCCAGTGCTATTCATGTTAAATATAATTACCTGTTTTAAATAAATAAGTGGTTACTTACCTGTTTCTTGACTTAAATCAAGAAAATGCCACTAAGGTACTAATGTACAATTTTCAACATCCATGAGCCTAATTGGTCACCCTAACGCCTTTATGTTGAATGATAAAATGCATCTCATCGAGCACCTCGTAGACAAACTATTACGCTCATGCGCACAATACTATACTTCCTTCAAAATGCTTCGAAAATGCACCAAAATTCCTCAGAATTCCAAAAAATGACTCAAAATGCCTCCAAATATCTCAAAATGTCTCAGAATTCGAGAAAATGCCTAGAAATATCTACAATGTGTACACCAAAATGCCTCGGCAAAACACCCCTCGAATACTTCTAAAGTGTTATCATTGGCAAGACCATAAACGAAATACATTACGATGATTTTGGCTTTAGTGTACTTTTGATTATTCAGCAAATCAATCAAAGCCCAACACAGCACTCGTAGGCATAATAATATTTAAAAAATTATAACAGCTGTCAACTATCTGAAAACTGCCTAAATCATTTTTATTTTAATTCCCATCAACAGGATGTGGTTCGTAACATATTATTAAATTTTGCTGAAAAACTATTTGCAAGAAGAAAGAATAAATAAGATGTATGTATATTAAAATCATGATATCTAAAATACATTTTTAAATAACCATATTGACGATAGAAAACAGTTGCGCAAGAAATTACTTGCAGAGATTTACTACTTATACTTTTTGTAGCAGAAGGGAAAAATCTAAAAGTTATTCAGTAAATGTCTTCTCTAGCATAAAAATATAATTCCATTTTTCCATATTTAATGAAAAAATAGATTTTTCTCCCCTTCCGAACAAACATAATCTGTAGGGAGGGAGCGTAGACTCTTTTCTCACACTTATTTATTTACATCCTATGTATCTACATATAATTAATTCATTTCGGTGATTTTCCTCCATCCCCAAAAGCGTTTGGTAAGGTAAGGATGTGGTGGTACACCACAGCGAACTTACCAAATTTAAACTCGTACCTCTAATGATAAGAATTTGCTGTGAAAGAACAGTATTGAATCTTTCTTCCGGAACAAATGGATCTATGAGATTATTCTTGACAATATCAATATGAAAATGAATGATGATTGCGTTGATCATCATTTTATCTAGTATGTTTTGTTGTACTTATTGACCCAAATATCAAAATATCAAATATATGTCTAGGACAAATAATGAACTATTTGAGGATAAATTTTAAAGACGAAATTAATTATACGTATGAGAAACATATTCATAAAATCTGTTTTTATTCATCATAAAAAAAAACAGAAATCATAACGCGTGTAGCTAAACCATTATGAATTATCAATTTTTTTTCTAAAATTCTATTGTTTGGTTAAACTATTGGAATTGTTCCATCAAATCAAAATTTCCCATTCAACGCGGATTCAGCGAGTTTTTCTTCCGCCAACATGGGCATCAATGTATTTTCCAGTTGACCTGACTCACAGAATTCAATTGCAAATTGAAACCGGCACGTAATTAGTCGTATATTGTTAAGAAATCTAATGAATCAGTGGATCGTGAATATTTGTGGTGGTATAATAAAATCAATGTGAATGGTAGATGATTAGAGACAAATGGCGTAGTTAATGAATCATGTGTAGCCGATACATTACAAATAGATGTCGACGTGCGGTCTAAAACGTTAATTCGTGTAAAGCTCTATATAAACGTATTGTTCGATGCATTGACATAAGTAGCATCATTATTTTCAGCATCATTATATTCACATACGAGTACAATACCACCAATAAAATACATTTAGGGGAAATTTTTTATTAATCGTTTCTTTTTAATAACATCGCAATAGTTTTTGCTTAAAGAATAATATTAACTGACGTCAATAAAAGCAACTGCATGATTTTTTGTATACAGTAGGACCCAGATAGAGCACTCTCGTAAGAAAGTTTCAAGAGAGATTGGTTAGTTTGAGCTATAAAATTTGTTCCACCCAAAATAACTTAAAGAAAAAGTAGTTACATTATTGAAGCAATTTATCCAATTAAATTAATAAGCAATAGAAGTATGAAACACTGTTTTGTTTCAGAACCAAAAAATCTGTTGGTTCTAGTTAAAGATTAAAGTACGTGGTAGCTTCTTTTCGGTAACTTGTTTTTTTTAATTACGTTTTCACTGTTTTTTTTCTTTTGAAAAGCCTGATTGAACAACTAAAAATGATTTTTTTCCCGGTTATTTCTGAATAAAACGAAGCAAATTTAAATTTTCAACTACTGTTACTGTTTGTCCCTTTTCAATATTTTTGCTTCTTTTTTCATTCAAATATAAAAATTGTACTGTCATGTGTTATACTTTTGTCACAACCTGCAATAAAGTACAAAATACGAATAAATAATGCTATAGCTTAGAGAATAGTGTTTGGTTTTGTTTAAAACAGAAAATTTTGAACTTTTATATATCGTTAGATATTAAATTAACAGTTACTAGATATCATTAGCGTTATTTGTACTCATTGATGTTGAAAAAATGTTGACGTGTGACGATATATTTTATTTATTTATTTAAAAACTGGAAAACAATTGTCTTGAAATTTACTAAATGTTTCACAATAGTAGTTGTCTACATTTTTGTTATTCCAAGACAAGTCTGCCGCGTGCACACGTGGTGTGCATCAGCTGTGTAACATTAAGTTAAGCGCTGTTGTCACGTTGTGATGAAATTCTCCAATATTAATACTCGCTGTATTTTGAAAAATGTTAATGTTACGCCCCTGTAATATACAACATTTTGGTTCATTTATGATTGTTTTATCTCATGCTGACGTAATGGCAGTCAAACTTCTTACACCCTATATAACTAATTTTAAGCAAAAATGATTTTATTCACTTTACCCGAATTCCCATGGTTCCTTAGTGGTTCCTTAAAATTTCCTTAGTGAATAGGTAGTTGTTAAAGAGTAAATTACATTTGTTGCCAGGTAATTTAATAAATTAACAACTTGGCTGTCATAATCATTGGTTCTTTTTTATTTGTATTAAAATCATGCCCTTAATTTATTGAAAAAATGAAGAATGCGCTGACATGATTTTCATGGATGGATATTGCAACGGTGGTACCACCGCCTCAGTTAGGGAATATCAACGACGATATCCAAACCGCCATCTTTCAGACATTGAAAATGATCGTGGTACGAGTAAGAGAAGAATTTCTGTACTTTCTAGACAAAGTAGGACGGCTGTGCAAGACATTTTGCGAAAAAATTGACCGCATCCGTACCATTACCAAGCGGTACAAGAACTTCTCCCCATGGATCTTCCCCAAAGAGTTCGTATTTGTAAATGGTGCAGCGATCTTCTGGTGGATCTGGAGCAAGAGCTCTTTTCTGTAACACGACGATCATTTGTGGGCAATTGAAGACCCTCATGCTATTCGAGAAATCTATTTTTAGAGAAAATTCTCCATAAACGTTTGGGCAGGAATAATGAAGTTATCGAGACCGAAATTTGAACAGTGAGATGTACCGGCCTTTTTTGGAGAATGATCTGCCTCTACTACTTCAGGACATTACTCTGCAAATCAGAAGGGCGATGTTCTTTTTACATGATGGTGCTTCGTCTCATTATGGAAGAGGTGTCACTAATTTCCTCAATGAAAAGTATATAAATCGATAGATGGGTCCTGGTGGTTCCATTGCTTGCCCACCGCGATCTCCGGATCTCAACTCGTCGGACTTTTTCATGTGCGGACATGTGAAAATACTTACCTATCCAATGGGAAAGCCTAACTGTAGGGACCAACTCACTGAGAAGATTCATACAGCGTTTGATGAGGTGAAAAATAATATGGAGGACTACAACTGGGTACGAGAGCTGCGATAGAGGATAGAGTTATGCGTTGCACAAGGCGGTAATCACATTTAGCAGTTTTAGTAATTATACTGTCATTACGATTTTATTAAAATAAACCACATTTTTTTCTAAACCCTCTAGGCGCAACAAAAAGTAATTTACACTTTAGCAAACGACCCGACAACTTCAAATCCCAATATTTCAAGAACTATTGGGAATTCAGGAAAAATGGATTGGGTCATTTTTGCTTAAAATTAGTTATATAATTCATATATGAAGTATTTATTTGGGATACCTCGGCGGCCACCCTGTATCACTACATATTATAAAACAAAGTCCTCCGCCGCGTCTGTTTGTCTGTCTGTTCGCGATAAACTCAAAAACTACTGCACCGATTTTCATGCTGTTTTCACCAATGGATAGAGTGGTTCTCGAGGAAGGTTTTAGTATATAATTTGTTAAGTTTTTGTATACATTAAAGATATTTGTTGGAGGTGTCGGAAAAAAAATAAGCCGTCTGGGAGATTTCAACGAAAACGCTGCCTAAACCCTTTGAGATATAAGAAAATAAATGTATAGTGGAATTGTGTATCTTATATAGGTCTACAGAAAAGTCCGCGATGGCATATGTCTTTCTCTTAAGAATAACATACTATATCCATTTTAATACTTTAAAAAATGGGCAATTATAAAGCGGTAATTGGAAAGCTATTTACATAAATACGGTATTAATCCTTATCATTTTAAATACGTTAGTTGGCTTGAGCATTTCATGAAGATTATTTTTTTCCTTTACACCATGCAAATTAAATGAATACCTTAGGAGATATAGCAAAATCAAAATAATGCGTAACGAAATTAATTTCGTGTCGCCGTGATTCGACCGGGCCTCGCGTCCGAGCAGGGGGGGGTCCGAAAGTTTATGTAGTGTATCAATGTATGGTGGAATTGTGTATCTTATATATACCTACAGAAAAGTCAGCGATGGTATAGGTCTATATGTCTATAAAGATAACATACTACCTACATATATCCATTTTAATACTTTAAAAAATTGGCAATTATAAGGCGGTAATGTAAAAGCTATTTACACAAATATGGTATTAATCCGTATCATTTTAAATAAGTTAGAGGCTTTAAGCATTTCATGCACATTATTTTACTCTTTTACACCATATAATTTAAATGAATATCATAGGAGTAATCGCAAAAAAATTACGGAAGCGAGAATAAAATTCAAGCGCCTCGCTTCGATTGATGCGATCTCCGCGCACCGTCTTGCCTACTGTTTAGCTAATAAACCGAACGATAACGGACGCGTGATCCTTTAATAAACTGACTTGGAGCGAATGGAGGTGACTACTGACGACTGTGTTTTCTTTCTGGGTGTTGTTGGAAAGTTATATTTGCGTTTTTAGGTAGTCGGAACATACATAGATACTTGCAAACATACTTTTATTTCATTGAGTTTTAATAATTTGTTTGTTTTTTTCTTATCTTGAATCATTTAAAACTTCATAGTCGCATTTTTGTTTCGTGTTTGTTTTCTTTAGGTAGATAGATATCTAACTACTTACTTATTAATTAAAATTGATAGTCCTGAACATAGGTACTTTAATTTAATTCGTTTTGTTTTCACATTGTTGGTAGTTACCTATATTGTTTTAAATTCAAAGGTTTTGCATTTTTAGTTTTGAGTTCGTTTGTTGTCTTTAGGTATATAGATATATCGTGATTTTTTTTAAATTAATATTAGGGTCGCATTAGATGAAAGATTATTGATTTTTTGTTTGTTACGATTTAACTCAAAAACTACTCAACCAATTTTATCGAAAGCTACATCTCCTCGGAGTAACATAGGCTATTTTATATTTGCCCGTGCGAAGCTGGGGCGGGTTGCTAGTAATGTAATAAAATACAGAACTATTAAGGGTATTGATATTGTCATTATAAATTAAAATAACTATTTGTAAATAAATGTAGTACCTACAAAACGAGTCAAAATACATGCAAAATGATTAAGTCATTCAGAAATAACAACAAAATTGTTATATCGTTTCCTATGTCAATAATTACAATTTGTGTGATTTCCTGATCGCTCACTGCATTTTAAGAGAATACTTACATATTTTATGTTTTGTTTATTATAATTATACGAAACTCTTGAAACAAGGAAGAATGTTGATATTTCTCAATGAAAACAAAAACATTATCCCTTTGTATTCATTATAATCCTTGAAAGACGGTCAATTTATTTAAAATCAGAGAGAAACACGAGCAGCAGGAAAATTACATTCCTGACTCTAAGCAGTAATAAATTGGATGCACTTTAGGTTCATTACAGCAAAAGAATGTTTATTTGCGACGGGATCGAAATACATCTTGTTGTAACGGGATTCCGACGCCTCGATATTTTCTATTGCCATCTGGGCGTCTTCTTTCGATACGTTTTAGATTTAAACTTGGGGTAGCGGCTCAAATGGCATGCTGATACACGTTATACGACATGGCTTAACTGAAAACTCGATTTGCAGGAAATAAAATGTTGTACTTATTTGAATGCTTATCTTTTTTAAAAAGGAAATGAACGTTTGAGTATCAATTGGCGAAGATGTATCTCATCATTTATACATTAGGTATACTTGTAAAGAAAATATTAAAAGTAAATGAAATTATTTTTAATATCCACGTTGTTTGAAGCAGGGCTAAAGGTTACACAAAGGCAATACATATAATTCGGTAATTTTAATCAGGTTCTAAAGTTGAGAATAAATCGAGGAACTAATCTAAGTTAATGGTATACCTAATGCTGTGTAAACAGACTAAAGAAGAAAATATTAAAAATGGTACAAAAATTTATGTTTTTGCTTTGCAAGAGATGAAAATTACGTTGTAATTTTGGTTGTACATCAATCCCATGTGCCGACATTATTCCATCAAGGAACTCATAGTATTTGAGATATGATGAGATGAAATTAGGCTTTATCTTTATCCCAAATCCGTAGTTGTTCCGTATTTTAAACTCTAAGTACAGTTTTTCAGGGTCTTTATTGAAAGAAAATTTATATTTCTATATACTAGAATAAGATGTACTTTATATAGGAGATATTACAATACGTGCCAATCTTTATCAGAAAGTAACAATTATAGTGAAAGAAATAATAGATAAAGGATATTTATATAAAAAAAATACTTGTTTAGCCTTTCTATTTAATTATTCCTCTTAAAGAGTATTGTGTCTGTCATTTACTGTTTTTAAATCTAAATATATTTACAATATTACTGGTGATTCTTGTTTTGAGACTTCGGAATAATGTACCATACACAAATCCCAGGTTAGCAGAACGTCAACAAATAAGATTTCTTTTTATAAACCGTCTTTTGCTTTCAAAGAATGTTAAATTTATTACTTTTTTTATAAATCATTCCAATATCTCTCCAAAAGCAGATCATATTATTGAGACTTAGTAGACGGCCTAAATAGCCGATTTTGGGATACAGCACAAGATTTTATTTTTGATGGGCAGCTCCATTTTCTAAAACGTACCTATATTTCTATATCAAATTCAATAGATTCATTAAATGTTCTCCATTATTCTTTTGTTCATTCTGTATTTTACTTACGGAACAATAAACATTTTAATATAGTTTTTTTTCAGTGAATTTTTAATACGTTCATTAATATGGAGACCACAGAAGAAAAAAGGAGGTATTTCACGATAGGTATATCATAAAATCAGATGACACCGGTATACTCCATATTTTGTTATAAAAACGACTCTACTGTAAAAAGGCAGCACAAACAGTTAATATTGGTGTTTAAAAAAACACATCGAGGGAAAAACAGGGAATATCCAAAATATAAATGGTCAAAGAGAGATGCATAAAACATATTTTGAAACGAATGATGTTTCATTTCCATGAATACCTATACAGTGTGTCCCTTAGTGAGATTTTCGATATTTAAAAAAAATGAGGTGGTTTGCTCGTATTCACTTTTTGTTTTAACTGAAATTATGCAATCAAGATCAGAAAAATCAGTAAAGTTTATATGACTTTTACAACAAATAAGAAATTTTATAAAGAACAGCATTTTCTCATAAATTTACAAATAAAAAGCTTTTCTTGTTGAAGACACATCCGTGATGTACACTGTATGCTTCATTTTGTGAAAATGTTCATTTTCCCCTGAATAATCGGTGAGTGTTTGTGTTCTGTATTTTTTATAATAACATAAATAAAACTTTTAGTTAAAATGTTGTTAAAAATTGGTGTAATATACGAGTACATATTTATATAGTTTTTATTAAAATATTATGAGCGACGAGTGTTCAAACCTTAAAATATAACATTTTGCGATAAACCTCTATTTTCATTTTTCGTTTTATTGCTCTACCGAGGGCATATCTATCAACTGGTAAAGTGCAAAACATTGAGGCTTTACAATCTACCTACGTGGAAATGTTACCTTTCCATTAGGTGGCTTTCTAAAGAATCTGGCCATACAAAGTTTTTGAACTAGGTATACTGGTATAGTAATAGGTGTCTTTTAAGTTGCAGTTTTCTCTTTTAAAACGACGTATCACTAAAAATGTAAGAAGAAAAAAAATTTGAAAATTTTTTTGTACCCTCTCCCGACCTTCCCCCACTACTCGACCGCGAACGCGCACTCGGCCTTTTTTGAGCATGTTTGGAGGAATTTTTCACCTATCATTTCTCAATCCGGCTGAAAAATTAAAATCGGACCACCTCCAATGCATCCAGAAGTTTTGCAAAATAGTGCACCAAAAAATTCCAATTGCGGTTGTGTCAAAACTAATGGTCCGATTGCACTTGCTTTGTGCACACTTAAAGTACATATAATTCACTACTTTTGAGCACTGGGTCAGCTCTCCAACTTAAAAAATGGCAGAGTAATTAATTTAAAAAAAAACGCTAAATTTTCCGATTTTTCCTGGTTTTCCTTGTTCCTAATTATCCGATCGGATCGATCAACCTCTGGTTTTATTCGTATTTCTATTCTTTACAAATTGTCTCTTTATGGCATTCAGATTGCTTAGTTAGTTTAAGTTTTATAAGCAAAAAACTAAAAAATGGGTATTTTGTATAACAATTTTTATAAAAAATTAATTAATGGTAAATT
Source organism: Anoplophora glabripennis (assembly GCF_000390285.2). Classification (NCBI taxonomy): domain Eukaryota; kingdom Metazoa; phylum Arthropoda; class Insecta; order Coleoptera; family Cerambycidae; genus Anoplophora; species Anoplophora glabripennis. The sequence goes on along the minus strand of NW_019416425.1, from coordinate 561,916 downwards.
GGAGTAGGAAACATTAAGCATATATCTACAAACTGTCTTTTATAAGATGGCACAGTCGGTTTGTTACTGATATTTTTGTCACAAAATCACTGATTTAATGCTCCATTGATTGGCCTGGTAAAGATTTTAACATATAAACTTCGGGAAAGTACTACAAATATTAACATCACTTTGCTCTATGAACATAGGCGCAGAAAGCCACCGTTTATGAGATACAGGGCGTTGAAATTAACGAAAATAAAACAATTTTTTTACATATCTGGAAAATCGCTTCATCAAATTTATCCACATTTGGTACACATTTTTTTTCAATATTTCTCCTAGTTCTGTATGTACACAGTTCAAATTCAAAAACCAGTGGCGGAGAAGCAAGGATATCGTTTCCTTATTTAAAGTAAAACTTCTACGCCACTGAATTAACTGGTAATATGAATACATTTTATAACAGTCTGAAATATTCCGGATAAAAAGCAGTATTTTATTTTTGTCGAAAAGTGAATGGTTTACGAGTTATTATGAGACATATTATCTAAGTAAACAAAACGTTGAAATGTGAAAAATAAAACGAATTTGGGTGGTCCAGATTTTTTTTAATAGACAAACTTCGGGAAAGTACTAAACAACAATAAATAATATCACTTTGCTCTATCAACATAGGCGCATAAAGCCACCGTTTATGAGATACAGGTCGTTGAAATTATCAAAAATAAAATGATTTTTTAAATAACTGGAAATCCGCTTCATCAAATTTATCCAAATTTGATACACATTTTTCACTATCATAGCAAACATGTCAGATCAACTTTCAAATAACACGAACAACAAGTACAGTTATATGAAAAACAAATAAATTAAATCAATTGCTCGAAGTCTCCATCTCCAAACTCAATGCACTTTTGGCATCTTTTGGTTATAGAATTCACAGCAGCTCTGATTAAAACTGGACTTTGTTTCAAATTAGTGCAGGCCCCATTTAGCCTTTACACTAGCTGGTCCCTATTTGCTATAGGAACGGCATAAACGTCGTTTTTCTAGGTTACCCCCAAACAAAATAATCCAAAATATTTAGATCAGGTGATCTAGGTGGCCAAGGTATGGGGCCATCCCGACCAATCTAGCTGTTTTGGTAGTTGTTTGTCATTCATTCATTCATTCACGAACTACCTGGCCAGAATATGCTGGCGTACCGTCCATTTGAAATCAGATACCGATTCATTGGACCGAAGATATGTCCTCCATTAAATGGAAGAGGCTATTGTCTAAAAAAATCAGATCGGAATTTAGTCTATGTGGCAAGATGTTTACTTGGAAAATATGTTTCATAACTCGTAAACCATTCACTTTTCGACAAAAATAAAAGAATGTTTTTTCATCCGGAATGTTTCAAGCCGTTATAAAATACATTCATATTACCAATAAATTCAGTGGCGTAGAAGTTTTAGTTTAAATAGAGAAACGATATCCATGTTTCTCCGCCACTGTTTTTTTTTTTGGTCTGTATGCATACAGAACTAGGAGAATTCTTAAAGAAAATATTTGATGAAGTGGTTTTCCAAATTATTTTATTTTTGTTAATTTCAACGCTTTTTATCTCATAAACGGTAGCTTTCTGCGCCTATGTTCATAGAGCAAAGTGAGCAAATTTTTGTTGTTTAGTACTTTCCCGAAGTTTGTCTATTAAAATCTGGACCACCCTGTATATTCACCAGCTGACACGAGAAAATAAATGCAGTAACAATATATCTACTGCAGCAAAAACAAAAGATTGTGTGGCATCTGGAAAACAAAATAGGATATGGCGGTCGAAGTAACAATAATCTTTGTGTACTAATCATTTAAATGTCCAAAATTGACGAAATAATAGCATTTGGGTTACGGCAAATCATAAAAGTATCAAAATTATGTGTATTCTGGAATATCTGAAAATTTATAAGATGAAGTAAATACCAAAGGATATTTAAAATCGTGGTCAATTTATGTAATTATTAATCTGTGGAGATNATAAAAAATACAGAATTATCATGACATTCTTATCCATAAAAGGTCTCAACTGTCTCATTACAGAAATTTAAGTGGAAAGCTTTGAGCATAGAATGTTTATATGATCTCCCCATTTCAAACAGGGATCAAGAGTAATACCAAGTAGTTTTACTGAATTCGTTTTAGCACACCATTTATCAGAGGTGAAAGTTATGTTTTGCGTTTTTGAAATATTGAGTTTTAATTTGTTAGCTGAAAACCAGGTTTCAGCCAAGTTAAGTCTATCTATGCTCAAATTAACAGATCTTGGAGTTAGCAAGGTAGTATCATCAGTAATTAAAATGCATGTACTGTTACGGATATTAAAAGGTAAATAATTTATATAAATTTAAAAAAACGGTCCCAATACAGAACCTTGCGGAACTCCATTTAGTGTGGGGAACATATCGGATCTCGCTCTATTGACACAGACATACTGCTGTCTACCAGTTAGATAGGACTGAAAAAAGTTGTAGTTCATTCTTACGAATACCATAATATTCAAGTTTAAGCAGCAATATGTCAACATCAGCGCAGTTCAATAGAAGGATATTTAAAATCGTGGTCGATTTCTGTAATTCTTAATCTGTGGAATATATGAATGTGTATCATAATCGAAATCATACAACAATGCTGATACAGAAAATTTAAAACACATAGTATACTTAAGTACTTACTAATATTTATTATATTTAGGTAAAATTAATCCTATGATATAGTAGAAGAGAAAAACGATTTAAGCGTTTTCATTAATGCAGAATTTCTAAAATAAAACGGTGAACTTCTATTGAATATACGGAATGCTAAGAGATTATCTAAGTTCTGGAATCAAGGAAATATATGTGCATTTCCCTTTAAATTAGCTCATTGCATCGACTGGATGCCAGAAGTTTTTAAATAATCTTGGAGGAGTGAGGTACCGAATGGAAATATGAATATAGAACAGACATTAATAAAAGTTTTCCTGCGCTATTTATTTCGTACCACTCGGCTTCCATCTCAAAGGATATATTGAAAAGTAATCAATCAAGTAGGGAAATGGCCAGACTTGGGGAATATTGAAAACAAAGTCAATAGAATCTAATAAAAGTTACCGCGTTCCTTTTTAGTCTTTGTTTGTATAATAAATTTTGTACCAAGTTTGTAAAATGATTTTTTAATTGGTAATTAAGTTTCGTGATAGCTAATAAAGGGTACTTTCTTACCTTATCCTATATTTTAATTAAAAGATCGATATATCTGTGTTTCCTACCGTGTTTAAAAATGGCTTTTCAGGTTGTTACCCCACAGGCTATGAACCTAATTTCCACCAGTTACAGAGATACAATAGGATGGTGGGTGTGGTCTTGCGTTCGTCTCCGGTATCGTCGGTGCCGTTTCATACTATTTGAACATTGGTCGATTTCCAATGCTTCCCATCTCATCTGGTTATAAAACCTTGTCGTTCTGACATGTACTAAGTGTCTTCGAAATTTATTGCATATTCTTCATCAAGTACATATTAGGCAATGGCTGATTTCTCTGACTAGTTGCGTTTAAACCTTAGATTTGCTCCACCTGACTAGAATGGTTATGGTACGACGTCATCGGTGACGTTCGGCTGGCAATGAAGAAAGGCAAATCTTTTGAAAGGATTTGATGCGACTAGTAACAGGAGTTTTATTGGAGAACCGAACAAGAGCAGATCAAAGAGTGTAGCTAAAGTTAAAAAGTGCATTGTAGGATTATATCTGGCGGCATAACAACCTGAATCACCATGATATTTTAAATAACGGTACGGTCTGTGCAATCCTTAAAACCACAAATTTTAAGGTAAACTTAGGGTGCTAGCTGGATGATAAAGCCCCTAGATCAACAGTGCACTTTTTGAGAGCCTCTGGTCCGATGTACGTTGTCTCAGGACATCATTATCCTGTAGCACCCGTGGTGCCTTAAAATTTTATTATCCCACTAGTATTATTTAATGCGAAAATACTGATACATGTAGGTGGTATGTCATCAGTTTGACGTTTAGTCGATATTGAAGTTAATCGTAATTGTTATTTTTAATGTGATTTATTTTCATGATAATACGTCCTGTATTATAATGACTTGTTTTGCATTCATTTTGTTCTCCTGTTTAACCAATCTTCTCAAACAGGAGAATGTACATACAGAAATGATATATCCGACATGATATGTACGAATTTATAATTAACCATCTGCCAATTTTTTTGAGCCATTTTGTGAAGTTTTGAAGAAGACTGCGTTATATTCAATGCGACCAGAATATCAGTTTCTTTGACATACTGAATGCAAGAAGAAAAATACTTTTCCTTCCCCCCATGCTAATATGAAAGAATTTGCGCCATAAACTATTTAAGATATCTTCATTTCATATTTGATAATTCTTTTGTATTCATCACCGGTTTGTCGTGCTCGCTTTTGGTTTTAAGTGGTCGCTTTGTAATTTTCTTGTCATAGCATCTCGATCAACTAGTGGAAGCAAAGTTTTACATTGTATTAATTACACTTTATTTATAATTTTCACAATTTCTCATCTTAGCATAATCTCGAAAATATTCGCTAATTGTTCGAATAGTCTTTCACTGAAGAATTCGATAGTCTTTCCATAAACTTATTTGAGTTTTTAGGATACAATTATCGTCAACATTATAACAATACCAAATCAGTATGACTGACTTTTATTGCATTTTGATTACAATGATTCGGCTTCAAAATGTTCAAAGTTTGTTTTTTCATTTTATGCACAAGTTTGATGTGAAAATTTTTTAGCGAATATCACAAGTGCTCAAATTAATCCGGGAAAGTTTTTCTTAGTCACAATGTTTTTAGAAAATTATCGTCTTCGACTCGAGATAATTTTCAAAATATTCGTGACCTCGAAAAAATTTCCGGATGTAATTTAAGCACTACTGATATTATAAATGAAAAGATTTCTTTTGTTCTTTTTATATGACCTTGTTAAAATATGAGGTACAGACGAGTAATAGCTAATTCAATATTAAATCTCTGAAAACCTATACACAATCTTATATACCGCTTTCCACTCATGAAGGTTACCATAATGGCTTTGCTTAGATCGATCGACAGCGATTTCTAGCTACACCGATGACCAAAGTCTCCTATCTCCTCCTCTGCAGAGGTTTAGTGACTATGCAGGCATGTTTCCCGGCTAAAGAGCCTTTGTTAAATACCAACCCTGTTCAAACATTCAATGCACAGTCACTACAAGACGTGTTAGCGAGGAACATCTTTAGGGCTGTCCAGTTTACTCAATGCCATGAAACCTTGTCGACGAAACTATGCGAAAGTTCAATGTAATTTCTGCATTAAATTGGGAAAAAGATACTTTTGCAATCCACAGGGGCGTATGTTTCAAGATAAAGTAGCAACGGAATACACTATAAGAATTTATTACGCGAAAACAGTGAACAAGTTAAATCAAAGATATAATATATTCATGTACAACTAGACTCAAGAGAAATATATTTTACCTGTACTATAAATATAGTTTGTAGCATACCCTGAAGTTAGTACTGATTTGATTCCAGTTTTAATAACATTATTAATAGTTTGTCAATTTACGGATAACTTCGAGATCCATCAACACAGATATAATAGAAACGGCAAAGAGAACAATATAGCGTCTCTCTGGAAATGAGTCAATTCTTAAATCATTTTTGGAAATGGATTAACATCGTCAACAATTTATATTACAAACTTTATTGTTCTCGTGGAAAAATAATAACTCTTCATTTACTAAACTTAAAATTGACTTGGTTCAGTAGCAAAAGGTAGATCGTCATTTATTGTTACAAGTTTTAATCTTCTTAAAACGGGAATACGGGGCATTAAAGTATTTGTTCGGAATGAATTTCACAGGTATTAAAGTAGTAAAAACGCGGATGCATTTAATCTGACACTGTAAGCTTTAATTTGTTTTGGAGCAACACGATGCATTTGACGGTGTTTTCGTTTAGGAGTGCTTGAAAAGGGTGACTGGCAAAATGATTAATGAATTAAAATGTCGTGGTATTATGCGGTTTAGAGATTATTTTGGATTAAAGATAAAAATTAACAAAATTTTCAATTAACTCTGAACAGCACACAATTGAATTTTTATATGAAGTTTACTATACAGGGTGTTTCAGTTTGAGTGAATCAAACTTTAACCACAAGTAGAACTCAATGAATAATATTGAATTGCCTTATAAAGCAAGGGTCTAAGCCGGTTTCACTGTACAGGGCCGTATTGGTCGGTGGTTAAAATCATATTATTTACAAAATCTTTGATATGCTTATAACAAATTGTTTTACCAAAAATCTCAGTTGAGATAAGAACGACAAACACAAACTAATATCAAATCTTTAAAATAAAATGACAGTTCCTGATAACAGATATGTCTATTATTGCTTAGTTTTTTCATGACAATCGTTGTGTACGCATACTGTAATGGACGCACAGCGCAGATTTAAAATTAATATTTGGGTGTAATTTTCAAAAACAATTCACAGGTCACCATTTGATCTAGGGACAATCGTCAGAAGTGGCTATGGTATATAGGGGCTTTTTGGGTCGCTGATCAAGAATTCGAGGTCGGTTAAGTTCCATCACATCAGGTTCAAGGTGATTTGAAGGTCAAATCAAGAAATTACCTCCGAAAAATCTGAAAAAAAATCATGCTTATGTTTTAGAAGTCACTGAACCCTAATACAAACGTTATCCTTGTCATGGTATCGATTTTCGTATGTTTCGTTGTTTGCATCCCTCCTAAAACCAGTCACGTATTCTGATACAGTTGCGTTTTATATATTTTTTACTTTTATTATTATTTTTTTTGTCTGTCATATATAGGTAAAAGACTGGGCAGTAATCAAGATGAGGAAGGGTCAGGGCTAACACAAGCCACTTGCGTGACTGAAAAGACATAAAATGCTGAAAGAATTTATGACTGAATGATATAATGCAGGCTTGACTTCTTTTGCTAGTGCAACAACCTGAGGTTTCTAATTAAATTTTAAGTCAAGTAAATCCCTTGCAAATCATTTTGACCGTGTTAACGTATGGGATAGTCATATGCCAACTTTCTTAATCAGAATAGTAGAACGGAAGTAAACCATCAGAAAAAGAGATTATATCTCCATACAAACGTTTAGATGGTTATACGTAGACAGATGGAAACTCTTTGAAGACCTTTAATAACATCCAGATCAACTCAGTGACCCCGAAAACACTTCAATACACTTTTTAAATTTTTTTACACAACTTTTTCTAAAGTTAACCTTCAAATCACCTTGAATCTGACGTGTTGGAGCTTAAATAACCTTAGATTCGCATTCAGTGACCTCAAAAACATTTAGACGAATTTATTCACATTTTTCAGAATTATTTTAAATTTTCTATACAAAATACTTCATGATCTTGAAATGACCTTGAATGACCTCTAGGGTGTATCGTAGGGGTAAACAAACCTCGGATTCGGGTTCAGCGACCTCTAAAATATAAGCATGAATTTTTTCAGATTTTTTGGAAGTCATTTCTTGATTTGACCTTCAACCTCGAACCTGACGTGATGGAATTTAACCGATCTCGGATTCGTGATCAGCGACCCAAAAAACCCCTATGTGCCATAGTCACTTCTGACGATTGCCCCTAGATCAAATGTTGACCTGTGTTATATCTGATACAAACGGCCGTTGAATGAGCAAAGATAACTATAATTGCTTCAGAATGGCACAAATGAAATTTTAGAGGAGGTGCCATTGAATATGCTGTCCACCACACCGTAACGCAACAAAAAAATGAGCTCAGAGGGGGAATTCACCACATTACGAATGCAATAAATAATACACAAGGGATTATATTTAAAATTTATCAGTCGTTTCGCCGATGTAAGGACATATTATTTAATATTGTTTTGAATTCTAAATTAATGACTCTGAAAATTTTATTACAAGCAAGCCTTCATGACCCCCAATACTGTACTGCCTCAGTCCACAATAGACATAATTATGAATGCTTGTATTAAAACAGGATTGATATTCATATTTACAATCTACAATCTTTATGAGCAAGAAGTTACACTGTACGTGGATGGAGGAATCGAGAAACAAAACCAATGGAACAAGTTGATAAAAATAAGCTATATATTACGTATTTTACTTTGGACTAAGTCCACTAAAAGTTATTGATATATTAAAGACCTAAAATGTCAAGGCGATGATTTAAAATTATTTATTTATTTTATCAAATTACTTCCTATGGCGATCTGATGAGAAAGTTAATTACAATCTCAAATTATTGGAGACTGTTTAAGACAAACGAGATTTTTTTAACTAGGTATTGACAACGTTGCAATGTTGAGTGTTTCGTTTACTTTCTGTTTTAAATTAAGTATATTTTGATATCAAGTAGACAGTATCATGTTTCAAATCTGATATTTTTTCTACTATTTTTTAAAGTTCTCTATGAAATTTGCAATATCTGTAATATTATTTTAACATTTAAAGATTATAGTTTTGTATGTAGTCCCATTAGCACAGTAGACAGCATAGATAGCAATCGAATTTCTTGTTAAACGTACTATACTTTAGTAAAGTATACGCAGTGATTTTACAGGTATTTTTTCCTAGATTAGTATATTGTCTTATCACTTTGAATTAGAAAAGAGTTTAGATGTTATAGAATGGTTAAGCAAGATTGCATACTTTCTAGACGACAAAGGAATTCATCTAGTATGAACGTTTAACATGTAATTTTCCATGTGGTAACTATTAAAAGCGCTCAAAATAAGTCCTAACTAAAGGTTACAGATTAGTAAAAACACAAATTACATCAAAACATTTTTAATCTACTAAAGTGAACGAATGATTTCGTTCTTTCATTGTATCAGCTCTAATATATTTGATTACTTATAAATTAATGTAATATTGAATTAGGTATATAACTTCTAATCTTAATATTTTAATAGCAAAAGCCAAAATAATAAATTTAGAACTTACACTGCCCGTATATATTGAATGAATCATTTATTATGACCAGTCTTAGATCCCATCATAATTTAATGCCCCTTTCTGTATGTATAAGTATATTTTCCCATTTATCCGATAAAGCCCGTATAATAACGGTAATAAAAATAATTTTGCTACATATTTTATTTATAGACGTATGTTAAGAAATACTGGGGAATGCGGCAAAGCGGGGAAGCCGGATCATAAGACAGAAAAGATAAACATTTATTAAAAATAAATGCCTATGGAGAAGAACCGGAGATATAAGTTATGCTGTTGCAAAGGAATACGACATCATACTTATCTTATTTAGTATTCATTTGATTTTCTTTTGTTACCATCCCTGCTTTCATGTTTCAAATAGTAACGAAAATATTGTAATAAAATATAAAGTGCCGTATAAATGCAATTATACTGCAATAGATTGGTATAAAATATATCATTTGAAAAATAGACGAAAAGTTTACTTAGAGAATATTTTATTTTAATAAGTGTATTATCTTTGAAATATTATCCTCCACCTTAAATTTAATACAATCTGATTTTTACAACTTAGGATAAAGAAATTCTAAAAATAAGAATAAGAATAAAAAAATTCTCTTAACATTATCATTATTCTTGGAAAACAAATTCTGTACACTAAATTTAAATTTACCATGGATATACAAGTTTTATACCACAAAGAAAATTGTATCTAATGATACTGAATAAAGTCGACGTAAAAGTTGTTGGAAAATATGTAGCTAAGAAATGAAACTAAGACGTGAAATGAAGATTTAGTAAAGTTGTTAACAATAATACACACATTATCTCAGTTACGGATAAGTAAACTATTTCAGCAGCCTTTGTTGTACAAACATATCATATAGGTATCATTGAACTATAAAAATATATATCGAAACACATATATGTATAAATGCAGACAAATGTAATTTTTTACATTTATTGGCAAAAAGACGTTTTTTACAAAAGGAAAATGTATCAACAACACCCCCTGTGGCAAAGAGAACAGGTTAATAACAAATAAATTCAATAAACAGAGCAATAAAAAGAACAAGAATGAACACAAAACGCAATTAAATGCAGTTAAAACCTACATTCATCAAAGAGTACCTACCAAATCAGAAAAAAGTATATTATTTTTTAACATATCTTCGACGGTTGTCACTGACAAATTGTGATATTGGAGCGGTAAATTAATTATTAATAACATAGGAAGCTAAATACGAAAATGAATTTTTAAATTTCTCAGTTTTATGGGAAGGAATACACGCTTTGCTACTCAGTGATCTCAAATTCTTAGTATTTGTTTCAGACAAGGACATTTAAATAAAGGGGACTTATTTATTTACATTTCTAGATGAAGCCTGGTCTATTCACAGTCTAATTGTATCATTGTTGTCAACTGTATAATTATACTGGAAATGTACTTAATATTTTTATCGCAATTTTCATCACAATTGTGAAAATTATTAATATAGGATAGTATTATTAAGTTATGCATACAATATTGTTAAATCCTGTACATATTAAACTATTTTTCATTTTTCCTATTTGCCATGTTTGAAGACTTGGCAACTACGCAATAATTTGTAGCGTGTTCCTCGTTCGTTCTGCCGTGGTTGGCAGAAATGGCGTCTTTTGTTAGAAAATAGTTGTGATTTTAGTAAGTGAAACGTGATTAGTGTTTATACATGTATTTTGGATAAACTTTTAAGGTGTGAATATGGTTAGACAGTGCAGAATTTGTAAAAAATTGGATTATAAACATCCACATCCGCTATCCTTCCACAGGTAAGCGTGTTCAAGGTGACTTTGGAATGTATATGCAACTGTGGCCATTGTCGTGCGTGTGGGTAACTTTTATTTGAATAACGGTAAAATTTTATAAAACTGACTTGGTATTTTTTTAAAATATTTGCTGAAATAGTAAGAAAACAATAATATGAACCACGTTTGGCCATTAAAATCAAAGGAAAATGCTGCACCACAAATAAGTTACAGACATTATTTATATTTAATATATTTATAGGTATTTCAATGTTATCCCTTATACCCAACATTACAAATTTTAATCATCCATCATTTTCATTTTCTTCTACGACAAAAACCTTTTCAAAAATATATTTACAATTTTACTAAATGCACGAGCATAAAAACTGAATAAATACAACAGCAAAAATATGGTGGTGGTTCACTTATACATAAAAATACCGAAGATGCAATCAACTGAAAGATGCATTCATTCAACCATTTGATGTTCTCCTTTGGGAATATATTTTTATGTCACTGAAAATTTGCCTCAGTATTCTAAAAGTGAAATGTGAACGTTTTTAGGATGCTTGGGGATGGTGCAACAAGTTATTGGGATTCCAAGAAGTTATAAAAATATTATATATATTTATTATAAAAATACTGAGTAGCTGTTGAAATATATTGACTTAGGACTATAAAATATTTTATTTTGACCCATCCAAAATGTACGACATTGGAGATGTAATCGCGCGCATCAGTTGGATGAAAATAAAGCCCTCTGCTTTCCCCTTGTCTAGCTTCACCTAACATATGAGATAGACTGTGACATGCATAGTCCCCTTTATTTAAATGTCCTTGGTTTCAGATCTCCATTTTATTTTATCACATAAATATGTAGGTTTGTTATTCTTTAAAATGTTGAGTATAAAAGTGGCAAAATGAATAAGTCTCCTCTCAGATATTCTCAACAAATTGAAGGAACGTAAATATGGAGATTCGGTAAGTAAAATTTTGGTCTGAGGATTTAGATACTTTTTAAAGCATTGCAACTGTTTTAATGATAGAAAAGCTTTCTTGCAGATAATGGTTACGTGATTCGAAAAGTCAACGATGAATCAAAAGTCATGCCAAAATTTTTAATAACATTGGCTGCAGGAATATTTTCATTGTTAATTAAAACGGGAAAGTTATCCATACCTCGCAATTGAGTTGATGTTCCAAATAGAATGTTTTGACTTTTATTAGGACTAACTAATAAAGTATGTTTTATGATTCAGTCTTGAATTAATTGTAAGTCATTATTAATAACTGCTGTGGCAATATTTTAATTAGAAGGCTTGAAATTAGAAAGGAGTTGTAGATCGTCAGCGTACATATTTAGTTTACAATTCAAAGGAATTCTCGACAAATCTACTGTAAACATGTTAAACAAAAGTGGTCATAATATAGATCCCTGAGGAACACCAGAACCAACTGACCTATAAGTTAGTATCGAGGAATATGTATTTAATCTAGCATATTGTTCTCTGCCGTGTAAGTAATTACAAAACCAGCACAATATACTACTACCATACTAGAAATACCATAATAATGAAGTTTAGCAATAAGGCAATTGATGTCAATTGAGTCAAATGCCTTAATAATATCCAGTAAAGTTAGAGATGAAATTAGAGAATTGTCGATAGCTGTCAAAATGTCATCAGTTACATTAGCCAATAAAGTTGAAGAACTAATCCACTTCTGAAAACCTAATTGTTTTATAGAAATTATTGAATTTTCAAACAATTGATCAAAAATAGCAGATTCAGCAATCTTGAGAGAAACAGAGAGCATACTGATTGGACGCAGATCTTTCAACTGTTTTGGCTTTTTCTTTTTTAGTAATGGTCTAATACAGGCAACTTTCCAGAGTTCCGATAGCTGACCAGTCTCTAATGAAAAATTTATTGTGTGTAAGTGGGGCCGATACCCATTTAACCGACAACTGAAGCATTTTGCCAGAAATACCATTTTACCACATACCAAATACCACAATTATAAGCGTATTTATAAAAATTAGTATTCAAAATCATTGAAACTATTAAAACTTATTGGGAACTTCTTGAATCGTCTCCGACTTACATACTACATAAAAAGGGTGCATAGTTGTGGTCGTAAGTAGTGTACTTTTTTATTTTCTTTTGTTTCAGACAGAAAAGTTGTCATTTCAATTTTAGTTTCTACTGATTCTACACTAGCTTTTAAGTCATTCGTTTTTCTAGATTCGCACTTTTAATTGCTTTCGTATTGTACATTGTGCTTGTGGTGATTAATAAATACTAATAAACATTTTAAATTTACCCATCAATACAGTAACAATGAATTAAGGACGCAGCGGTGGCGTATGGAAAAGCGGATAAAAACTTCGAGTTAGCTGTTCAGTGATTTCTAAATATGCAGAAACATAGGAAGCGATGGAGTTAGCGGTTTCAAAAAAGTTTTGATCATATCATGGTTGTAAGTCAGTATCAAAATAGTGATTTTATTTGAGGAAAAAATATTCCTAACTATCAAGTTTTCACACCTCGATTTATTTACTCTTTAAATATCCTCTTCAGGTTTGTAAACACCCTGTTTAATTCTTTTATCCACATAGATAATATATACTATAACAGTATTGCCATAATTTTATATAACAGCAAAAATATAGTTGATATATTTTTTATGTATTATTGTAGATTATATTTATATTTAGCTGTTTTGTGAAATTTGATCGACTGATCGCTATAAAATATCTATAAATCTCAGGTCAAATTTAAAAGCAGAACCGAAATAAAAACGTGTAGACTAAGGGTTGGGTCCAATTTCCTTCAGTTCTGATTATTATATAAGAACCACGCTACGCGATGATTTCTTGGAAAAGGTTTTCTCCGTAATGGATCGCAAAGTCCAGTGGGTATTTCATCGACGTAAGAAAACGAATTATCATCGTGCAATATTTTACACGGTTAGGATAAGATATCGTTACAATTTTTACCACTATAAAAATCTCATATCGGATATAGACAATAAAATCGAAACAAAAATAATTTGCGAAACATGATGAAAATTAAGACGCATTAAAATGCATTCATACATACAGGGTGAGTTATTAATAATGATATACAGCTTAATGGCAGATTATTAACGTCAAAATATGGTGATTGAGCCAAACATGCCTTAATCAATAATTAATGCCCCTTTTCGTTCTACTGGGAGTTAAAGTTGAAAAATTATGTTCGATGTTTTGCTATATCTTAAGTATGTACGGACCGATCGTTTTGAAAATTTGTAGTTTTACGTTTTTTGAAGTGGCAAATACCAATATGCGAACAGTGTTTGGGTCACGTCTAGGGGGCGGACAGTTATACAGTCCTATCAATGTAAAAATATGTCTAACATTTTGTATTTTACAATTTCGAATTTTTTAACTAGAAATTATTGAACTACGTTCAATTCTAAAGAAAAAAGGTGTACTTGTTACAAATCGATAAACTAAACCGTTTTCGAGATACATACATTTTAAGCTTTTGAGATTCGGCGGGAATTAAATTTAAAAATTATTTTTTCCAAAGTAGTAGGCATTGACATAGTAGATTGACAGCACATTATACCCGAGAAGTAAGAGAATATCTAATAGAAATTTCCCGCACCGTTAGATTGGACGTGGTAGCGAAGTATGTACCTTGGCCTGTACGTGGCGGTGATTTAAATCCGCTTGTTTTTTTTCTTTTGGAGCTATCTTAAATATCTAATTTACAAAGACATTATTAATAGTCAAGAACAACTGTAGACAAATATTCAAGAATCAGTTCATATTATCGAACAACATAGAACTTTATTTAACATCAGACAACATTTAAATAAGTGTATTGCTGTCGCTGGTTGTTGCTTTGAGAATCTTTTATGATTAATAATTTGTTAAGATATGCATAATAAAATTTTCAGTTGCTGTAATGTTTGTCTTAATTCTTAATTCAGGCTTGGTGTCTTATGACCTGCTAATTTTCTACTAAGTAGGTAGTAAAGTAAGTTCGCGTTAATTTGTGCTGCTTGCTTGGAATAAAACTTCTTGTATTTTATATTAAAATGATAGGCAAACAATTCTGTTGAGAGCACTGGGACTGAGCGTTTCGCTTCACGCAGTCTATTTTGCAACTTTTTTAAAATGATGTCAATCCCAAAAATCTCGGGATCAGGAGAACTTAATCCCGAAAATTTCGGGACTGAAAAGCGGTCGCAAAATTGAAAATAATATAGAATATTGAAAAATTTGTGATCGGAAAAGTATTTTTTTTTGTTCTTCTCAATTATAAGCGGTTTAATGAAAAATTAACCATAAACGTACATAGACCAATTTAAATTAGTTATTTCAACGGTTAAAATGAGCCCGAGTAGAATATTAAAATCGAAAAAAAAATCAAGAAAATTTTTTGCGGAAAATTGTGTTTTTTTGGAAAACTTAAGATAACGAAAACTACTTGTTTTCCAAAATAATACCATACTTGATTGATGTAAAAACAGGTACACTTTCACAAAGTTTCATGTAAATTGTTTTATTTTGCGAGAAAAAAAATAAAACGAAAAAATCGGTTTTTCCGCTATTTTCTCTTAAAATTTGAGGTTACGTTGAAAAATATCCTGTATAAAAGTTTTTCAGTTTGTTATTATCTACAAGTTTTGTGTAGAACACTACGCTAGGATGTCATATTTCACCAAATATCGCAAAGATTCATCTTCAACCCCTAAACACCACCCGCAATTCATTCACAATTTCACTTTATCTGGAGTTTAATTTTTGTTTTTTGTATTACTTATAACCCAAACTAAATTTTCCCACTGGTAATAGGGCAACAGAAACAATTTTTATTATGTCCTGGGTGAATGCGGAACATCCATTAGACTACAGAAGAAAAGTTTATAATAGGCAACCAAAACTGACAAAGAAAAATGTGTTTCTTTAAGATTATTCTAAAGAAAATACCAGTAACAGCCCAAGATCTGTTTAGTAGTTGGATAAAAATAATTTTTTCATTACTAAATGATGAAGTTATTGTCCTTGTTTTCAAAAATTCTAAATTTTCTGTTATGTACAATAGTTGGAAAATGTAGAAAGTCAAGAAACACGTGTAATTTGATTACACTCTCAGCTTTTTATTACTTTTCTAGCACAATTTTTCAATTTTTAATAACATATCTCAAGCCCTAAAATGATTATGGAAAAACAATGTGCTTGTGTACAGTGAAGTGGATTTTACCAAATGATAATCTTCAAAAGATCTGTTAAAGATACATAATAAAAATAATATTTATTCAATCACTTCTGACAAATAACAAATGAGGATACATATAAGTCAGATAACACTGACAAGTACACTAGAAGGACAAAATAAATATAGAGAAGCCCACAAAAGTAAACTTGTGCGTGGGCTGAACAATGGTTTATAATTATTTATCAAATTATGAATAGAGCATAGCAGCAATTTTGTTTGGTATTTCGTGTGGAGAATATAGCAGAATAAAGGTATCAGTAGACTGAACTCTAATATTTAATGTTGAAACCAGTAAGTATTTTTCCTATCAATTATTAGGTGTAATCACGTGGCGTAATTAATAACTATTTTAGTACTGAATTAATTTTTCTTATATGCAGAGGAATTTCAGATATCGCAATAGGAATTAGGTAGTAAACATCTGACCAATTGTTTTATGACATTTAGGTATTACCACACATGTGTTTTTTATTTGGGTATCATAAGAGTGAGTTATTTCTTTGGTACTGGATTTATCCTTATAATATTTAATGACTAGGTTTTGAAAGAATAACTGACGAATATCTAATAATCGTTCTTTATAAAGTACATCTGATGGATACCAATAATTTTTGCTGTGAACAATCTTAAGTAGCCACTTCTGCGTGCATATAAGTTTTTTTAAATGATTATTTGTGGCTCCAGTGTCAACAAAGATACAAAGCGCCTTTTTATTTTTATCTAAAGATTTATAGATTTCAGCAGTTAAATCAGCCAGTGCATCCTCTGCTGACTTAGCTTCTTGGAAGCCATATTGTTGCTTTCATAAGATGTTGTATTTAAACAAATATACAGTTATTCCCTTTTTCAATATTTTTTTCTATATTTTTGACAAGTTACTCCGCAGCGATATTGGTCTGTGGTTTGTAACGTCTAACTTGTCACCGGATTTAAATATAGGCTTTATTGATGCTTGTTTAAACAACTTTGGGAATACTTCATTTATTATTGATAGATTTATTAGAAAGCTCCACGGCTTACAGATAAAAGGTGGAACTTTTTTAATGTTTCTGATTCCAAATCGTCAATACCTGGAGATGTTGCCGCCTTCAACTGCATAATGACTCCTTACATTAAATTTTGACTTTAATCTACTGCAATAATTGAATATTAAAAGGTAATTAAACATTTTCCTAGCAAACCGATAATCGATTTGTGTTTAGTAAGCTATATTAATTAGTACCGTGGATCTACAGAAAACCTCACAAACAATAGCGTTAATGTTCAATTAAAATTGAAAAGGATCATCATCCAACACGGAATTAATTGAGTTATTAATGATTAGGTCTGCGAAATTGTAAATTATTGACCGCGTTCACGAGCTTTCCTGTGGATACCAACTTGTTCATCTCAAAATAAGTTCAATGTTACGTATTTTCGTACATATGTAGATTCCAACTGTTTCAACTATTGTTTCATATTATAATTTTGGTAAACTTTATAGAATAAAATACATATTATAGGCAGTCTAAGAACGTAAACATTACACAATTTTTTTGCATATAAGCAATCTTAAGTGCAGAGATATGCAATGAACAAAACGTAAACAAATATGTAGAAATACATAATGACTATGTAATTAGTCCATTTGATGAATACGCTCCTTCACAAAAGATAGGATTAGATAGGATAAAAGGAAAACCGTATTGTCCTTGGCACTATTAAAATAATGAAAGTGAAATGCCCTATATGAATACAGAAAAGCGCTCAAAGATATTAATATTAGTTATAACTTGGCCTCTGTTAAATGGGCGTGCTACAGTACCTTCACAAATACCCAAGTTCCATGTGAGCAGATTGCAAACGAAAAATTACCAAGTAGGAACCCTAGATGTAATGCCAATCTAGTGGCATTCGTAATTTTCCATGTTCTGTATGTCTACTGTTTGTACAATTTAGATATTTTAGCTACCATAGGTAAAATTTTTCCTGTCACAGAAAAAAATTCATGCAGCCACAAGTAAGCACGTTTTGCTGAAACGTGTTTGCTACCACAACAAAAAAAGTCTTGTGGCTATATGATAGTTCAGTTGGAATTTTATTTTAGTCGACTGTCTATTTGTCCCAAGTGAGTTGCTTTGCTCGGGTAAGTGAATGTACTTTTTTAGAATTCATCCAATTGGGGTTACTCAGTCCTTATTTGTAGCAAATTAGGGCTAACTTACTGTAACTGAGGCCTCACTTAATCATTTCCAGAATAAACCAGAATTTGGCTTAGTGCGCTTACGCGATTACGCCTGTCTTATGCTGACCATGGTTTCGCCTATCCCATAGAGAAGTTTGAAGTTTCGCCATTTTGCTGTAACACATACCACGGGATGTACGTTCGTTCGTTAGTCGTTGGGTCCCTTATAATAAATAAATGTTTTGTGATCGAGTGTTGAATCAGTGTTCAGTTGTCTAACAACCACCAAAGTTTTCAATTTAGGTATTTGCGTAGATATGCAATAGTACCTATATGCATGCGTGATTACACAATGCAGGCTGAATACAAACTCTTACTTTTCGGGGATTTCAAGATTATTTATGCTTGTTTGAAGGTGTGTACATTTTTAGTTGCATTGCATGGTGCACGAAGAGTGAGGAGAGCCAACAACACCGAAAAATAGTAAATACGAAGTTGACTTGCTGAGTTGACTCGCTTGGGGTTAATGAGTTGACTCGCTTGGGGTTAATGAGTTGACTCGCTTGGGATTAATGAGGACTCGCTTGGGGTTACTGACTTAACTCGCTTGGGGTTACTGACTTGACTCGCTTGGGATTAATGAGTTGAGTCGCTTGGGATTAATGAGTTGCCTTGCTTGAAGTTGCAAAGAGATTATAGCAAAACTGTCTACTTACTGCAAGTGAGTTTCTTCCAGCAAAACAGTTTTTCTTGTGGTAAGAATGCAACTCACTTGGCGCCTATTTAATGCAGATATTTTTTTCTACTGTTAGTAAAAATCCATTAACTCTCAGTGCAGTGTTTATCAGAAATTTATTCAAAAATTCGACGTTTTTCCCGTAAGTTAAACGAATAATTTAAGATTATGTTACGAATATTAAATTCTTATTTCTTATAGATTTGTGTAAAGATGCATTTATTTTGATGGTACATTTTCACAATGGTGCACGGAACGCAGATAGACCTTGGTCCTACCCTTTGTAATCCTGTATGGAACATTTAACGACGATAATTTCTTAGACCTGACATTTTATAGAACCTGGGCCCCAGAAAACCCGCATCATTTTATTGAAAAGACGTTACATCCTCAGAAGATATATATTAGTAGCAGTTTCAAGAAGACGGGTAATAGGAGCTCAATTTTTCAGAGCAGTAATAAATGGAGAACGACTTTCAACAAGATGGAGCTACAGCTCATGCTGCAGAAAAAATTCTCTTCAGGAAGATAGATCGATTAATGGGGGTTTGTGGCCTGCTTAAAGCCCTGATCTCACACCGTTAGGTTTTTTCTGTTCGGCCATATCCATAAGATATTTAAACATCATCTCCACACACTTGAAGAGCTGGAAGCAGCAACTGAACATGAAATACACATTATAACACCAATTCAACTTGAGTGCGTTTTTGAGTGCATGAAACGTAAATCTTTGGAAAACGTAGGTGGTAATTTTGAACATCTATTGTACTCCACTGGACTCATTTTCTCTCTTTATGAAACTTTTTGTAAATCATTGACTCCATTGTACGTTTGGTTGCCTAAAAGTCGCGATCACGTGAGATTCGGGCATTTATAAAGGCATTGTATAAACAATGTAGGAATTCTGTTACTATATATTCGCAAGAGGAATTTTATATTCAATACATTTTAAACAAAAATTTTAAAAATACTAAGGTATTATAGTCAACTCTTAAAAACACGTAATATTTATTCTAAAAATACATTTCTGGAAATCTCACAAATCCTGAATTAATGAATAATTATTTTGATACATCAATAACTTCATTTAAGTCAAATGAGAATTTAATAGACAAATTTAACAATTCCAAATATCCAAATGCACAACAAAGCTTTCATTTTAAGTTATTCAGCAATGAATATATCATTACCATAGAAAACAAATTATATCCTAGGTATATGTATACATGGTAAATATTTCAAGGATGTTTCTCCCTTTTTGTCATAATCCTTTAATGCATATAATTAATAGTTCTTTATTAAATGAAATATTCCTATTAACTGGAAATATGCGGTTGTCTGTTCAATACCGAAGAAATCTAACATTAGCAATCTTAATGATTTACGGCCAATAAGTACCTACTTTATCGATAGTTTCAAAAATTTTGAAAAAGAGGGGTATCTTAAAAATTATAATATTCATACTACCGAAAGTCAGAATTGGGCATAACTGATGTATTCTATTCTTTATTTATTTATTTATTTAGAAATTATACTATCCAAAGGGACAAAGTCCCAATTACAGGATAAGGCAAAACAGAAGATATTAACTAAATTTAAAAAGAAAAAAGACAAACTAACATTAAATATAAAACAAAATGGAGCAATCAATATATAAAATCCAGACAAAAGAAATTAAGTGTAAAGAATAACAGACAAATAAAACAAATAAACTAACATATACAAGATAAGAATTACATTTGCTAGACAAACAATTTTTTATGTTATTCATAGATTGAAAAATATATTAAGTCGATCTTCATACTTTTGATAATTGGAAATTATTTGATATAGGAAAGATGGTATTAGTAAATTGGTACGAGGTGTGGGTAATGATAAAGCAGAGTGAAATCTAGATTTAAGTCTAGGAACATGATAGAAAATCCTTGAAAGTAACGAATCTGCATTTAAAGTGTTATTTATAATTTTAAAAAGGAATATAATTGAAAACATAATTCGCCTAGGACAGAGACTATTAAAATTAAAACAAGAAAGCAATAATTCCTGAGGTGTAACACGAGGAGGATAAAATTCATAACTAATAAAATGAATAGTCTTTAAAAATCCCCGATGTACTTTCTCTAATTGAATATTATAAACATTAAAAATGGGACTCCAAACAAGCGATACAAATTCAAGTTTGCAACTCACAAATGCTGCATACAATATATTTAGAACCTTTACGTTCTGAAAGTTCTTAGAATTGCGTAAAATGAAGCCTACATTCTTATAAGCAGATTTGGATACTAAACTAATTCTGTTGATAACAGTATGATTACGGTAACTGGAATGTTAGACCAATCAAAAGCATTCACGACCACCATAATTTACTTTTAGCTAAATGCATTTATTATGGTGTCCCCAGTGATTCATGATTAGAGATCGGAAACTTTGTGGTGACTATCAAATAAATAAAGAGTAATAGTCTATATTTTGCTAGTAAGTGGCAATACGTGGTGTAGGTAGTAGCAGAAATAGGTTAAATCTATGGGCAAACCGTGTGCCGCTCTGTGCTCACGATACACAATGCTACTGACTGCCAAAAAACACGTGCCATATACACGTTCAAGCAAATAGTCAAACTCACTCACACACGCACAAACGACAATGAAATGCATAGTCCTCACCAAAAACCTGGATTGTTCACCGACACGACAGGCCGACAGGCAGGCATTAGGGTATCGTGTCGAATAAATTGATCGATCCGAAGATTCAGATCAGAGGGAGACATGTACATATTATTGTACAAAGAGATTACTTCGCAACCGTTAACAAAAATAACATTTATTAAAAACTTTGACTATTTTAGATATGCGCCTGTTACGTCGTGAAATGTGGAACGGTCATTTTTGAAAT
Organism: Anoplophora glabripennis; assembly: GCF_000390285.2. Lineage (NCBI taxonomy): Eukaryota > Metazoa > Arthropoda > Insecta > Coleoptera > Cerambycidae > Anoplophora > Anoplophora glabripennis. Next base: position 540,042 of record NW_019416425.1, on the reverse strand, counting down.
GGGTATTTACCGATCGAAGGAGATGATTAACCGCAGAACACTTAGGATATCTGTTAATTCCAAATTTTCAAAAATCGTTTTCCTTATGAGTGAGAAATTATTATTTTGGTAACTTTTGCTGGTACGTATTATTACGTACTATAATTATACAGGGTAGCCCATCGAAAACGTACCGCAAGGCATTACAGGGTAGTAATGAACTTTTCGGCAAAATCCAAAAACAGGTAAAGTTTGCTTCTGACGGGGACAACTTTTGGCGCAAAAAGCATAGCAAAATCTTCAACCCCCTAAGTGGGGGTGCCATCCCCCAAATTTTTTTAAATGGGAATGGGGGTCAAGTGGGGGGTCATTAGAAAGGGCTTTTAATTCTCTATACATCGATTCTTACTTTTTGAAAATCGATCCATTATTTTAGAAAATATGCAGCTTTGAAAATACGAACAATATTTTTGACGAGAAATGCGAAAATCGATTTAATTTTACTTCAAAACTTACGGTATTAGCTTGGTAAATTCCTTCAAAAGAATTCGCTTTTTTTTTTCTGATTTGCGAATTCTTTAGCCTGATTTTGGTGAGCAAAAAATTGTCCGCTTTTTGTTTCGTATTTAGATAGGCCACAAGAAGTTGCTAGATAACTGTCTTGTGACTTGTAGTTGAAGAGTACCAATACTGCCGAGTCTTTTAAATTGATTAATTATGGTGTACTCAATTCCAGAAAGAGTAGAAATTATTGAGCTTTTTTTCAAAAACAATGAATGCGGAAATCGGGTCGCCGAACTGTTCAACCAACGGCATCCTGAGAAACATGCGTCTGGAAAAATTGTTCGCGAATTGGTGGCCAAATTTCGCGAAACTGGCTCCGTTCATAACAAAAAGAGGCAGGTTGAAAATCCGGTACTAAATGAACCTACGGAAATAGCGGTATTGGGGCAAGTGGCAATGGATAGTACGCTGAGTACAATGCAATTGGCTACTGCGACAGGAGTGAGTCGTACAAGTGTCCAACGAATATTAAAAAAATACAAATTCCATCCTTATAAGATTCGGCTAGTGCAAGAGCTAAATGAAGACGATTTTGATCGTCGTTTGCAATTTTGCGAAATAATGACTGAACGAGCGATAAACGATAATTTCCTCTTTAATGTGTGTTTTTCGGACGAGTGTACGTTCTTCTTGAATGGTTTAGTGAATCGCCATAATTGTCGTTACTGGGCTGATACCAATCCAAGGATTTTCCATGAGACACACTCCCAACACCCCCAGAAGTTGAATGTATGGGCAGGTATTTTTGGAAATTCCATTGTAGGTCCTTTTTTCCTTCCTGGAAATTTGACAGGCGATATGTACTTGGATTTACTACAAAATGTCATCGACCCAGCTCTAACAAATATCATAGAGGACGACCCTGCTTACAATGAACACGAACTGATTTTCCAGCAAGACGGAGCTCCTCCACATTACTCGCTCAATGTGCGCAATTACCTAAATGAGACGTTTCCAGGACGCTGGATAGGACGAAGAGGTGCAATTGAGTGGCCCCCTCGGTCACCCGACTTAAATCCTTTAGATTTCTTTCTCTGGGGGCACATTAAAAGCAAAGTTTACAGCACTCCACCTGATACCTTGGAAGATCTGCGAGGACGAATCATTAATGTATGTCGCGAAGTAACACCGCAAGTGCTCCAGAATGTTCGACAACGGTTTGAAGACAACCTGTATCATTGTATGCAAGTTGGCGGACAACATTTTCAGCATTTACTTGACTAATACCGTAAGTTTTGAAGTAAAATTAAATCGATTTTCGCATTTCTCGTCAAAAATATTGTTCGTATTTTCAAAGCTGCATATTTTCTAAAATAATGAATCGATTTTCAAAAAGTAAGAATCGATGTATAGAGAATTAAAAGCCCTTTCTAATGACCCCCCACTTGACCCCCATTCCCATTTGAAAAAATTTAGGGGACAGCACCCCCACTTAGGGGGTTGATTTTGGTATGCTTTTTGAGCCAAAAGTTGTCCCCCTCAGAAACAAATTTGACCTGTTTTTGGATTTTGCCGAAAAGTTCTTTACTACCCTGTAATGCTTTGCGGTACGTTTTCGATGGGCTACCCTGTATACACTTTAATATAGAAAAATAGATACTGCCCCTTTTTGTTTCATACAATATTATATACATATACTTACAACATGTAGGTATATTCTTATAATGCACTTTTAAACAATTAAAAATGGTGTATCCCAAGGGACTATTTTAGATCTCCTATTATTTGTACTGTACACAAGATACGTTCATTCACATACTGAAAAATACTTTATCATGCGAACAATGCTCATTTTTTAAACTAGAGGAACACAATATTTATTAAATTAATTTAGAATTATCTTAGCGTTTTGTAGCATAAAATAGAGACACTTGAATAAAAAATCGACATTCACGTTGAGATTATTTTTACAATTGTTAAAGTATTACCTGCAATTTGCAGATTTTGTCGCAATTTCAAACAATAGCGAACGACAGTTGTAGCTGCTCTCATTTATGCTACAATTGTTTGAATTTTCATGACAATGTTTACTCCGTGTGGAATTATATAGAACCTGCCTCAAATTTTAAATTAATGATATTTGTTCGTGACTAACAGGCATTTTCCGTTTCATTGCACTGCAGTTATAGTCTTCAATTCTTTTCAGTTTTCATGGTGCCTATGATTTGAACCACATAAAATCATTTCCTTTCATGACGACCATTTGTCTTTTTAACTTATATCTCAGGCTTGCACAAAGCTTGACCGTTAAGTCATAAAATGATTAGTAAGTAACATTTGCATGCATTGTGGTGTCAAACCGAAACAGGTGGAAAGAAATTTTATAAGCAAAAAGTTTTCTTCTACCTGACTAAAGATATTATAAGGTGATAAAAGTGCGTTACCAAAAATATATGTTTTGAAAGTGTTTTGTATTTATAAATGAGAAATACTCATTTGAAAAATAATAAACGCTTTTTTCCAAACAAAAAAGTACCACAGATTGTTTTCAATCTTTGTTGAAAGATATCAACTAAAATAAAGAGCTAATAAGAACTAAGTGCTAAAAGTAGCAGAAATGTAATTTGAAAGCTAAATTGGCATGTCTATAGAAAACATACACTCTAAATAAAATAATTAATTTTTTTCTATACGTATGTCGAACAACACCAAAAAGTTTTGTACTTCGCCAGATCAATTTTCCACTCTGTCAGTACACTTACTAAGGTAATGAAATTTCATTTGCAATATTTTTAAACTGATCTAATTTTATTTTAATTTTTTAAGGAATTAAATTAGAGGCGGATTTCAGCTGTTTTTACTTTTCCAGGCTTGCCGAGATGGCACACCACAATCCATCAGCGCTGGATTTCATTCGTTATTCGTAAAGCAGCCAGTGCGGGAATAAAGTTTTCCTGAATAAAATTAAAGTATCGTCCTTTAGTAAATGATTTATGAAATGCAGGAATCTAGATCCCCAACGCTTCCAGCATTAGGGTGGTGTAAATGATTAACATTTAATTGCATATGTATAGTCAAAATAAGGAACAAAGTTGATGGAAATAAAAGTTGAATTGTTAATAGACATTTTTTTATCATAAATTACATTGAACATAATGGTATTAAATGGTTGTCATTGCACTATGTACTTTGTGCACCATTTAATCGGTACTATACAGGGTGATCCATTAACGGTATCGAGCGGCTGTATATATGAAACTAGACGTGCTACGATTATGGGGTAAAAAATATATTATTAATAAACTGCCCACATATCATACGCTTCCACATTCGTAAAAGGCATTTTCCTGGTTCACAAGTACTTTTCCAACACAAATAACACTAATTTTGCACGTAGCAAGAGCTGTCACATTTCGTTTGGCATAATTTTTCAGTTGTCTATTTTCATCGGTTATAGCCTGCCTCGTTATAGAAACAATAATGTTTATAACTATTCAGATATTTGGAATTAATAAAAAAATTAAATATTGCAGTTATCAAAGAAATTTTAAAATAAAGCAATAATTCTTTTTAAGGACAAGATTGGTATAGTTTTACAATTTAATTTTGGCTTGGATTATGTCAATGTTATTTAGAGAACTAAATAAAGGATAATGTTTTAGTAAAACCTCACTAGTTTAGCAATAACTTGAAAACGAAAAAGATATCGACCTCCGGTTTGTGTATTTGTTTTCCAAAATGAATGGTCTATCAAGTCATGAAAAAAAAAACTATGTCGTTGCATTAAATTTTTTTAGTAAACGTAAAAAATAACTAAACTTTTCTCATTAGCGTCGTCTACCATTGCGCAGGAAAATAATATTTTTATTCCTATATCATAAAAATAAATTTTATTAATATTTCATTAAAATGAGCCATCGTTTATTGAAATCGATTAAGGCATTTAGAAGTTATGACAATTTAAAAATTTCAAGAAAGCGTCCTTCATACTGACGTTGCTATGGCAATAACAAAAAAAAGTTCAAACAAAACTTGTGAAGGGTTTAACAGTGTATCTAAAAATTGTATTTGCAACTTTCGAAAAACCGACAATTTTCTGTACCACTATAGCAAACAAACAAACTTGAAAATATTTTAAATCAATTTCTTTTGGTCATATTTGTTAATAGATTTTTTACCCCATAATCGTAGCACGTCTAGTTTTCTATATACAGCCGCTCGATATCGTTAATGGATCACTCTGTTATATTGTACAAAATATAGACATTAACAAGTGTATTAAGTTTTGATTATTAATGTAAGCACTGTCATATATTGGTGTATGACATAAATATTAATATAATTATCTGGACATCCGCAGATTAAATTATGGAACAAATTAAATGAAACTGTAATCATTTTTTTATATAAAAACGCCGGGACAGGTCGATTTTATTTTGTTTTTGTGCCGTTTTTTGCGTGCATTCGATTTTCTACACAGTGATTCTAAAAAGGTGCACGAAAAAGAACAATCCATTTTTTAATGAAACACCCTGTATTCCCTATAGATTTAGATAGAACGTTGTCTCGCGAATACAGTAATGTAAATATTGATGGGTCTATCTTTAATAATAACGGATATAATCAAGAGTGCTCAATAAACAGAAGAGGAAAAAAGTTTAATACATTAAGAACAAACGATTAACAGTAAATTAAATTAAATATTATTCAACAATCAAAACTAAAATATTATTCATTTAAAGCAAAGCCTCTTGGTAATAAGCAAACCTATGAATACATTCTTCTTGTACATTGCGAATGACCATTGGACTAATTCTACTCATTTCTTCATTTATTCGATTTCTTAACTCCTCTAAATTCTGCGATCTGGTTACGTAGACTTTTGATTTCAAATAATAACACAAGAAAAAATTGCCTTCTGTTTATTGAGCACTCTTGGTTATATCTTCGTTATTATTAAAGATGATCAGTCAATATCTACATTACCGTATTGGTGACACAACGTTCCATTGAAATCTGTAGAAATATACAGGGTGTTCGTGCAGCTTTGTATTATCACTGCGTAGAAAATCAGTTGCACCCAAAAAACTAAATAAATTCAACCTGTCTCAGCAATTTCAAAACAATATATATACATATTATAGTTTTATTTAATTTGTTCTATAATTTAGCCGCTCACTGTATATTAAGTATGATATAAAAGATTAGACTGAATTTCATTTTAAATAAATAAAAAAACTCATTTATAAATACAGTGCCAGAAATAAAAAAGCAAATTATCGTTCACTTATTTCATTTCGATGATATTTTAGAAACGTTATGATGGCATCAGCGGTTGTTATTACTAGGTTCACGATTCCTGTTGATTTATGGGGTTTCAGATATGATAAATAAAAAATAAGGTACAATCCTTATAAATGGTTTAATCAAATTTCCGCATATTATTTTCGCATAAACCTGAAAATAGTAGTTATGTATAAGTGTAAGTATTAAGTAGCCGTTTATCCACCCAAGAATAGTTCGAGCGTTTAATATTCTTAAGTGGATAAAAGGCAATTAAAACATGCAATACAACTAATTATCCATAATTACATCACAATTATATTTGTGGAGTCAGACTTAATGGAATTTAATAAAAAAAATATTCGCACGACTTGATATTTCTTACTAGTACTCAATGAAACGTGGTAGGTTTTGTTTTACCTACTGGTTGCTATGGTACGTTGTTTATTATTATCAGTTATTTAATAAACAGTTCTATCTGAATTTGGCAAAAATACAAGAAAGTAATTGTGTTCCTGTGGCTGTTTTTGAAAAAGCACAAGAAGCAATTTTCCATTTATTGCCAGCGAAATCCACGAAAAAGTGTTTGCCGAATTTAACGAATGGAGGGGAAAACGGAGAGTAATGACAATAAATGAAGATGCCATGCTATCGTATTTGAAGAAAAAATATGCAATTTCATGTATGTGGTCGAAGTAGGCCTATAAAAGTATAGCTATTGGAAAATATAACAATCTTACTGCTTGTTTGAAGAGTAAATAGAGAGGATACAATGCAAAAAAAATCTGTAGTATTGGAAAGAGCACATATTGAGGAATTTTTGACGGGGGATTTTATAAAGAATATTTAATGATTACCTTCTTCATGTTGTTAGGTATATAGTGAACTTTGCAAATTCTTCACAAACTTCGGCAGATGTTATGGGTTCCGAAAATGACGGAAACAATGCTACCAAGGTTGTTATTAACGGAAAGGAAGTTAAATGTGATAAAATAAAAAACGAAATGTCTATTACTATAAATGCAAATGTTAATTTAATATAGTACATTGTGTAATGAGTGAGGAAAAGTTGCCAATAGCGACACGCGGGTGCAGTTGACGCACGAGCGAAGCGAATGCGGAAAGCGCCCAAGTGGCGCTATGGCAACTTTTCCGAACGAGTTGCACATACTATTTTCTATCACAAGCGCGAGTCGTTATGGAACCTATAGCGTAGGGGGTTATATGCGCAGAAAGTTCCAGATAGTACAACAACGTGATGTTATTTTCATAGCGCAACGCTAGAGAACATCTTCATAAATTTGACTTTTTAGGTCATACTTTATATATTGAAACTTTTTTAAGAGTTTATTACCAAGTCCGTACTTGGCTTGGTAATAAATTATAAGCAGAACATTGGGGCTGGAAACGAGATCAGATAGGTATGACTCCAATTATCATGACTCAAAATCCAGCACCCAATGAACTGCTAAAAATGATTTTTTGTGGGTGCAAATCTGGCTGTGGCAAGAATTGCGGCTACAGGAAAGCAGGGTTGATTTGCACTGCAGCATGCTCTTCGTGTGCTGGCATTGATTTCCTTAATTGCCCAGTTATTTTTGAAGAAGAGCAAGAACTCGATGAGATTTAAAAATTAATTATTTTGTAATTTTAAAAAAAAATAAAACATTTTCAATAAAACTTCTTTAGCCATTTATAATTTTAATTTTTCGAACCGCTATATTACAAATATAAGTGAGTTTGATTTAAAATCAATAATTGTTAAATAAATTGTTTAAAATAGTCGGCCATATTGGATCAGCCATTTTGAATTTTCATTTTCCGAGTTCAAATTCTTGTTCAGCGACATCGAAAACCCCTATATTGTCAATTTGAAAGAAAAATTCATTGAATTATTTTAAATGTTCTTAAAAAAACTATATATTATTGTTTAAACAATTAAAAATCAATTAGCGTACAAAAATAAGTTTATAACTTTTTTCTAATACTTATCTCCAAGTAATTTCAGAAGGTTTTAGGAAAATCCAGGCTTCCCATAATTATTTCGAAATAATGCGTAATTTTAAGCTATCTTGACTCCACTAATAATGCAATTTGAAATTATGAGTATGGCCATGCTGGCCGAACTGAAAAATATCAGAATTGACGTTCGATCCCATTTCCTTTGAGGATTCCATAATTGGCCTCTTTGCATTTTGTCCATGTACGGATTGTAATCTGACGTGATACTGTACTTGTACCAATAGAGAGTCGTAGAAAATTGAGCTGCTCAGAACCCTTTCCGGCACCACCTTGATGAAAGAATGTCGAGTTTTCCTGTAGTAACGGAGATGGTTATATAACTTTATGTTTTCAGAATCTCGACTGGCAATTAAATTAAGGATAGTTGCCAAGGAAACAATAATAAATTCCACCGCTTAAGGCCTAAGGTTCTATAATAATTATTAAGAACAATTATTCTCAACTAATTTGTACTTTTGATTATGGTGACTCAGAACACAGAGTTCTAGAATAAAATTATTCTAAGGCATACACATGCACTAAAAAGTTGTAACGAATGAATGATTTTATTGCATGCTCAATCACTATGCAGATGATTTTACATGTGCATAAATTCCGAAAATTTTCTAGTGTCATGATTTATCATACTTTCCCCTATAATCGTTTCTGCACTAATTAAACGCAACGAATCAAAGGTGAAATTAATCTTCATTTCCATTCATTTAAGTATATCCGAGGTAGGTCGTTATTAACCGTTGCATCTGCAGAGTAAACGTTCTAATCAAATTATTATATGGTGAAACGGAACGGAAAGAGATGGAATTAGAGTGCAGCCGGTAACTCGCATCGTTGGAGGGTAATTGACGGCCCGTTTTTATCTACATCAAATGGTTTTCATTTCAACAAAATTACGAACTTGGCCACAAATGTGATTAACAAACTTGTTTAGGATTCTGTTCGTGACACCACTATCGCTCTCGGGAGGGAATGGCAGAAGGAAGTAGACCAAAACGCTCCATCATGAGAAACCTCATATACCTGTGAAAAATTAGGGCTATATTTTATGTTATCTTCTTAATCCTCGGTTCTCCGTCTACACCAGTATAAAATGTCTTTAATTATTTAAACTTGTCATATAATATCTTACCTTCTGATTTATATTATTATTAATACCTATTATAAAAAATATATCTAAAAAAGGTATTCATTAAGAATAAATACAAAATGTAGTACTGAATTCATTTGTTATAGAAACAGTTTTAATTTCACAATTTTGTGCACTCTTTGTTACAAAAACTCACAAAAAACGGTGATTAAAATTCAAAAAATTGTATATTGTAATAGAATGAGTTGGGGCAAAGATTTTAAAATATCAAAGAGAAATTCAATCAAATCAAATTTGGGAAAATAAAATTGGTAAAATTGATTTTAAAGAAATAAATTGAATAAGTGTGTGACCAATAGGAGTACAGTAGATGGTTGAAATTGAGAAAGAAAAGATAAAATATAGAAAAATTAGTACCTACAATATGATCAATTAAAAATTTTCGTAAAAAATGATTTTCAAACAAAATTTAAAGAAATATAATGTAATAAAGTATATTCGAAATTGAAAATGTGATTGGTAATAAAAATTTGGATTACTAGAATTAGAAAGAGATTTAAAAAAAATTAGTGGGTCATGAAAAGAAAAAAGTTGGGTTACTTTACTTAGGAAAAAAAAATAAATTGGGAAGCTGACAACTAAAATTTTGAAAATTAAATTTTTAATCTAAAAGGAAGATAATTTGATTACCAGAAAGAAACAAATGTATTTAATAACGAAAAACCATTTATAAGAAGGAGTAGAAGAAAACAGTCTCAAGAACTAAATTGAAGATTATGCACAATAGTTTAAGTAAGTCCAATAACAAAACAAAGTTAACTGTTATAGAGTATTACCCAGTTTCGAGTCAACACAGATCTAATCCAAGTCACCGACAGGGAATAGTAATATATTAATATCAGCAAGGAGACAAACAACAAGGAGTTATATGACAGATGACAAGTCAGGAACAGAAGTTGTGCTAATAGGTACAGGAAAGAAATAGAAGTGATAAAGGACCAAGAAGAAAAAAAATTGTGTATTAGACAGTGGTAAAGAGGTAAAAACTTCTAATATAATACAAATTTGCTTTAAATTTAATATTTAAATCCAAATCTTGTAAAGGGGCGAAGTGTCAGTTTAAAACTGCTTTTCAACTTAACCCCTGAAACAGTATGAATAGACAGAAAAAAAAATAAATAAATGAAGAACACAAAATACCCTAAGTATAATAAAATCTCTAAACATAATCCCTACAGAATATGAACATAAATTGAAAAATATATAGGTACACATATATATGAATCAAATGAAAAACTCGTAGTGACAAAGTGAAAAAAAAAACAAACAGTTAACGACATCCTAAAAGACAGTTTAGTGACAGCAAATTATTAACTAGTATTAAAATCATCCAAAAGAAATTGCTTTAACTTTTTTTTAAAGTTCAAAATAGTGTATGACTTAAAACAAACGGGCAAAGCATTATATTCTTTACAGGCGTGATAGATAAAACTTCTAGTATACAGGGCAGTGGCGTGGCGAGGAATCTCTAATAAACGCGAATAACGAGGATTAAACATCGAAGTGGCTTTATGAAGCCTCTTAAATTTTTTATGTAAGTATACAGGGCATTTTTGCTGAAGAATTTTATGAGTTAAACATAAAGAGTGCAACTTACGAGAGTACGAAAGATTAAGAAAATTATGTTTTTTAATTAACTCAGTAATTCCTCGTTCAAATTTTCTAATTCCATATGCAAATCTAAAACAACTATTTTGAATTCGCTGCAAACGCTGAATATCGGAGTGTAGTAGAGCTGGGCCATAGATACAGTCACAGTATGAGAGCTTTGAAAATATTAAAGAATTACATAAACTGATTTTTAGAGATGAATCCATGATGGCACGATGGGGATAAAGTTGCTTTAAGGTATTATACGATGATCGACACAGATTGTTTACATGCTTGGTAAATCTTAGCTCCTCATCAAACCAAAGTCCCAGATTATTACACTCATTGGTAAAATTTAAAGAAATATCTCCTAATTTTAAATTCAATTCCATTTTCGCCATAATACGTTTATTTTTAGGACCAAAAATTATGACTTTAGATTTGTCAGGATTTAGCTTCAATCTATGAGCAGCAGAGATATTTAACAATGAGTTTAAGTCGTAATTAATACAATCATTAAAAGCAGCTAAGTCCGTAACACGACAATTGAGATACACTTGGGTATCATCAGCGTAATGATGCACAGAACATTTATTCAAAAATGTATAAAAATCCGCTATATAAATAGAGAACAGCAAGGGCCCTAAAATGGACCCCTGAGGAACCCCATGAGTCACTGGCAAGACGTCAGACACATTAGAGTTTATGATTACTTGCTGTGTTCTGCCAGACAAATAACTAAAAATGTAGGAAGCAGCACTATTGTCAAAGCCAAAGTACATTAACTTTTTACAAAGGATAGAGTGGTCCAATGTGTCGAACGCCTTGCTATAATCTAAAAGAATCAAGGACGTAATTAAACCATTATCAGTGGCGTTATAAATTTCATCTGAAATATGTGCTAATGCAGTAGTGGTACTGTGCTGAGGCCTAAAGCCGGACTGAAAGGAAGGGATAATATCATTATCAAAAATAAACTGCGACATTTGTGTTTTCATAACCATTTCGAGAACTTTGGAGATAGTAGGCAAGATACTAATAGGCCGAAGATGATTTAGATCGGTAGCATTAGGTATTTTCGGCAACGGAATAACATTAGCATTTTTCCAACATCTGGGAAAAGTGTGCGTTAAAATGGATGTATTAATTATATAAGTGAGGTGATTTAATAAATGTTCTGCAACCAATTTGAGCATGATAACAGAGATATAGTCAGAACCAGCTGATTGAGATTTGATCAAATTAATGTACTTACTAATATCATTGGTGGTCACAGTATGAAAATAAAATTTATCAATATTTTTAAATGGAACATAATTGTTATATTTATTAAGCAATTCAGCTTGTTCATGAGAGGATGAAATTGGCATGACATTATTAAAATAAATATTTATTACATTGGGATCATGTAAGTGTATAGGAAGGCAAAATTCTCCAGCTGAACCTGCTGAACCGACAACCTCCAGAGATCTCAAGGTATTCCAAGTGGATCTACTATTTTTATTTTTAAGGACCCAAAATAAATACGATTTTTTTTTCCCTACGGATAGCCTCAGTGACATAATTTCTAAGATCTTTATAACAGGACCAATCTCTACCTAATCGAGACTTTTTGTATTTATGATAAGCCTTATCTCTTAACTTAATCACCTCCTTAATGGTGTCGGTGAGCCATGGGGCACGTCTTTTAGTCACTCTAACGGTACGCAAAGGAGCATGCTTATCAAAAAGTTCAAGTAAATTAGAATTAAAATAATCAAGCATGGCATCTACACTCTGAAGACTGTAAATATGATTCCAATTTATAATAAACAAATCTTGATGAAATAAATGATCATCGAAGTATTTAAAATCTCTATATGTAACAAACCGTATGGGATTTTTACGCTTACTAAAATTCATTGAACATGAAACAATAGAATGATCAGATATCCCTCCAGAGTGAGTTACCTTGGAAGATATTACTAAATCTACATTAGATGTTAGCAAGATATCAAGTAAAGTTTGTGAATTCGCAGTGACCCGTGTTGGTTCATTAATTAATTGTGATAAATTATAAGATTGGATAAAGTTATGAAAATAAGTAACACCCGGAGGATTAGGTAACATAAAATCCATATTTAAATCGCCCGCCAAAACAACAAAATCCGAGGAATGTAAAATCTGTGACATAGCATCGTCAAATAAATTAAAAGCATCAGGAATACTTTGACTAGGTGGACGGTAGAAAGCCCCAAAAGCACCGCATCGACCCGTAATCTTAACAGAAATCCATAATTGTTCCAAACACTGAGATATATTTGAAAAAATTATTTTAAAAGATAAGTTATTTTTTACAAAAATTAAATCGTGAAAAATTATTTTATTATTATCTCGTCTCTTAGGTATCCAAACCAGTCATAATTTTTTTGAGGGTTTTCTTCATATTAGTAAGCTTATATTAATTTTTTTATGAATATTTGTTCGTCAATTCCAAATCAGATAAACCTCCTTAGGAAAATTAAAGAACAGCTGACAACATTATTTATCTTATAATTTCGTGAATTTGGATTCTTGTTGGCAGTAAGTATTGAAAGTAGTAGCTAATAGTTACATTAATTTTTTTAAACGTAAACTGAAATTATGTTTTTTCTGGTTGTTATGTCATACAGTATATAACTTTTAGTACTTAGTACTTCCCTTACTAAAAGAGACTGACTCATCAAACCTCATATTACTGTAGAAATAAAAAATATGTCAAAAAACTATTCCAGGTATTTTAATCAAAAGCTCTGATCCTAAATCATCTAAACCATTGTTCCGCATGGCGCCATGCATCGGCAACACTAAATATTAAGAGTATAAACTAATTATAACTATATTATAAACTATATTTTTAAATTTTCACATGTACCTACCTTATTCATTAAGCATATACTACATATTATCCGATGCTTGAGTAATAAACGTTTCAAGTTGTTTATTTGGCAAAACTTTTCACTATTTGGTTTATAATAGTTGGCACCTTGACGTCTCAGGAAAACACATAATTTCAAATATTTTGGTACCTATATCAATGTCATCCTTTGTACTAAATACTAAACATGGAGTAATTTTGGCCATAAGGGCGTAGATGCATCCAACATTGTAGATACATCAGAAAAGTATGCAATCATAACATTTTCGGATCCGGAGGTCGTATTTCTTTCAATACAACAGTCTTGAAACGTTTGTAAGCTAATTCGTACTTTTCCCTAGATTTGTTTTGATCACATTTTTTGTAGCTACTACTGACATTGTTAGCGTCCCGGACTTCTAAACATCATCATCACTGTCCACAATAAATATTTTTTATTATATTTTAGCATTTATAGTAGTGCTGGCAACTGAAATCGGTTTTTTGGATAGTTGGTTAACCGGTTTCGGATAATTCGGATTTTTACGAAACCCAAAAACCGGTTATTCGATTCTTCAAATATCCGATTATTCAAATAACCGATTATTCGATAATCTATTCAAACATCTGAATAATCGGATTCTTTCTTTATAGCCAATAACTGCATAACACCATAATATAGTCTTAGTGTTATGTAGTTATTGACACCGGCTACATGGTACATACTTATTAGAAGGGAAATACAATTTGTTTTTATATTTTATCCTGGGACACAGACACAGACTGATAAAAAAAACAGTCACCCACTCCCACATACACAAAACGACCAAATCCATTTATATAAATAATAAATTGAAGAATCACAGTAACAAGTGCAACTGTTTTAACTGTTTTAACATTTTAAAATTTAAAATATGTGAATATGTGAATAACATCGTATATCTCGTCAGTTTTACAAAGCACCGATTTTCAGATATCCGGTTTTGGCCATTATTCGAGTAACAGATTATTCGAATAACCGGTTTTAGAATATCCGGTTTTAGCAACTATTCGACTAACCGGTTTTATCTGAAATCAGTTTTTACGGAACCCGGTTAACCGGTTTCATTTTTTTCCGGTTTTTGCCAGCACTAATTTATAGGTATTAAAACAAATTTGACTTTTATCACAACAATAAATAAACAATGATTGTTAAATAAATGATTTCATAAGCAATCAGACTTCTCAGTTCATCAATTCTTAAATTTCTTAGTTCATATTAATTAATTAATATTGCTTGCGATTTCAGAAAAAATACGAGTAGTACCTATGTATCTCGTAGTAAAAACACATTTCCGGACTCAATGCTTTGTCGTCCGTACATCTAGGTATAATACTATTGAATTTAATATTTTTTCCATAAAAAAATGGTTGTGTAATGCAGAATATAGAAAAACAATATGTACAGTTGCATTTATATCACGCTCTAAAATTTTACCACATTCTCCTGTACCTATAGTGAATTTATTACAAATTTATTAAAGGGTATGTTATTTAGAATTTTAACGAGATATTAACTTTAGAGGTAGGTAGATATAATGTGTTGGAAATATATTTCATATCATAATATAAATATTAATTAAAATGAACGAGTGTAAAATTTTCAAACGATAAACAGTTTGCTTCAATATTTTATTAATTTATTGGAAAAAAATGTTAACCCACATTTATAACTTTTAATGTATTTTTCACTTCATTATCAGTTAATTAATTGATATTACAAATACTTTGTATTGATTTAATCATTTTTATTTTATATCCTGCATAAATTATTTGTTGCAGTACCATAAAATTTAAATAGCAGTTACTATATTTTTTTTAACTTTGTGTTCATTTAATTCTATAAATCTAGAAATATGACAAATTCTCCATAAAAATTGGAATTTAGTAAAAATATAGTAAAGTGGAACAAAATAAAATATTGAAATAATTTCAAAATAAATTACAAATATATTATGTAATATTCTATTAATAATATTCTCGCACTTCATAAATGCATTATACATGTCAATAATTCCCGTTTGCATCGAAGTTTGCATAAGCATTACTTAACAATAAGTCATTCTAAAGATGACTTAATTAATTGCACCGTTCGCTAAGCTCTTCTTGAGTATGCGAAGTATGCCTCATTTTATCGGCTAAAGATGTTCTTTAATTTAAAAAAGTTGCCGCTTTTTCTTTAAATATTCAAATGGGAAAGGTTGCAGGCAAGTAGTAGGAATATATCAGTTTGGAAAAATGTTTCAATTTGTCGCAAAATTTTTAAATTTGTCAAATCCATATAAATACACAAAACATTGTTTCCGTCAGTCCTGATTAATGCTGGGGCAAATTTATAAAATATTTAGAGGGGCGAGAGAAATTTGCTAATGGTAATAATATTGTCTATCAAGAAATAATTGCCAGCAATAATATCGCCGACTTTTAGAGTAAAGTTCAACCAATGTTTCATAGTTGTACAAACTGCAACATAACTATAAATATAAACAAATAGTTAAAATGTACATTAATATGCGGAATACATTCTAAATAAAAACTAAATATTAAAACTAAATAATGCATTTTTGATGTGAGTTGGTTTGTCTGTGTATATTTATGAATATTTACTGTAATACTAAAACTGCTGTAAGATCGAGGTGAAAAAAATGTGTGATATTACTATATACCCTACATAAAATAATCCCACTGTCCTTTGTTACGAGATAGAGGTGTGGTAAACTGTTTTTTACATTTACCATTGAATTATTGAATAAAGTTTCGTAATAAGAAAAATACAATGAGTTTTGAGTGATACAAATCTCTTTGACTTACCATATTTTTATAAAATCAACAAAATCTGGGGTTTCTCTTTAATTTATTATACATAAAACTTTCGAAATACATGGGATATATAGGAAAAGTATTTTAAAATTTTAACGAAACAAGGGAAACAAATACACACCACTTATTTCGCAGTTCCTTTAACATGGTTTGTAATATGACACCTCATTAACCATTCCCCGGTAATATTAATTTGAAATCTTTATTATAGAAGCATATAGCTGTAAATTAATGGGAGTGGCTTCAATTGCAAACTTGGGAGGCGATATGAATTTTCGAGAGTTTACATTCTCATTTAAGTCGTGTAAGGAAAACTTACACCTAACGATAATGAGACTAGCAAGTTGTTATAACTTTATTAGCTCTGGAGACAGAAATAATGAGATTTCACATTTGTGCGGTGGAAATATAAGCACAACGAATCGTGTTACAGACTAAAAGTGGTTTTAATTGGAAACATAACATCGCTTCCACAAGCCCGTGCAATATTCTACTAAATCTTGAAATAATTTACTGTAGCAGAATTTTAAGCTATTTGAAGTCAAAGGATTAACTTTATTCGTCAAAATAATGGCTTAAGAATATACAGGTTTTGTGTTATGGATGGGACACAATTTATCTAGAAATTCCTTCAAGTCAAAATAATAAAATATGCCAATTAAGTCGAGCTTTGAAACAAATTTGGCTTATTAACACATTGCTGAAATTTGCGTGTCCCGCAATTTATTTTTTTCAGGGGTTATATCTTTAATAAGAAGTACCTAAAATAGCATTCATGGAATGAAGTGATTCTATTGCATTTTCTATATAAGAACTCGATACTACGGGTATCGGTAATGTTCGTTCAATATCAGATTAATTTTAAAATTTCTATTTTGTGAAATGAACTGTCAATAACAAGTAGGTATTTTAAGAACATGATGAACAATTTTCACAATTTAAAAAACCACCCTGTAACTTATGAGGGTAATACTAGGTAATAATAGGTAATACTTATGAAGTTATGAAGCCTAATATTTTCCTAACAGGACAGTACCTTTTGTGTAAGTATGGGTATTGTTACATTTTATATAATAAATATGAAAATTAACCACTAGTCTAATTATTGTCATCAACATATATAAAAAACTTTCAGATATATTTGGAAATATTGTAACGAAATGATTTTCAGACAAGGCTCAGAGCCCGAACTGTTAATTTTCAATATTCATTTGTTTAAATAAATACATACCATCGCACTGGCATTTGCATCTTTTAACACCGTCTAAATTAACCCAACACAGCGCGAGCGTGAATTCGCTGGCAATTGAAAGCTAGAATCAATTCACATTTATCCGCCGCACCGAGCAATCCTTCACCAGCTCCAGCAGTAGGAAGGTTACCGGTTGAAGTAAGTCAGATTTATACAAGCCCTAGTTATGCAGACTGCGCAACCGTCACCATTCGCCACAGAAGCTAGGCAGCCGCCAGCCAGCGAAAACTGTCCAGTCTAGCTCAGCAGTAGGAAAGCGCTTTTGAAGAAAGTTAGATTCTGCTAAATCCAGCTCGTGAAAACCGCCACCGTTTGCCGTAGATGCTCGGCAAGTAAGCTGAATTAGATTAGATAGACCCGTCTACATTGACCCATCGCAGCAAGCAGTCCAGTCCGGCAGCACATCAAAAAGACCAACAAGTGGTAAGTCGCTCTTATGAAGCCTACATAGCCACGACCATCCGCAGTACAAACCTGAAAATTAGACTGAGGTGAGAATTTCGTTCATCTCCATCAGTCGCAGCGACGAGTCCAGTCCGTCAATACCAGGAAGATGGCCGTGGTAGGTAGTAGTAGCAGTAGTAGTGAAACCTGTAGCCTCAGCGTGACAAGTGGGACCCACAGGTAGGACTTTTTTGCCTGCCCCACCGTCTCATCACCTGTCCACTCTCTGCCTCTGACCCTCCTCGAACCTACTGGACGCTCTAATGAACGCCAGGATTTTGGTTCATGGAAGGTCCTTCACCTCAACTCCTTGCAGCTCTTCAGCACCAAAGACTTTATGTCTTAACTTCACAAAGGCTGCACAGTGTTCCAAAAGGTGGACAGGGGTGTCCTCCCCTACTCCACATTCCGGGCATAAAGGGCTTTCAATTCCTATTAAACTGAAATGCCTCCTAAGTCTGCAATGGCCTGTCAGAATCCTCACCATTTGGTTCTTCGACAGAGGCTCAGCAGCCATCTCGTCTTAGGTTTGCTAGGTCCATATATAAAACCATAGGCCTGTCTTCATCCTCTGGTTGTCCTCCAGTTTTTTTTTCTCGCTTCATCGCTTCCTCCACCTCTGATATCTGCACCCCTCTTGCCGTAATAATTGCTTGCTTGTTTTACTATTTCGCACCGTAACCGCTTGTCACCCTCTAATCCTAGTTTTATGGTAGCGGTACAGGTTTGTATATACTATATAGGTAACTTTTAATAAATATAAATAGTTATCGGTATGACTTTTATTCATATGTGAAGTCTAACTCTCTAGANACAATATCGAGACCAGAGAACAAAGAAAGCAAATAGACAAACTTGCTGCCATACGTGGTATATTAGACCGATTTGTGTCGAACTGTCAGCAGTACTATATTCCCAGCCAATATGTAACAATAGATGAAAAATTGGAATCATTCAGGGGGCGATGTCAGTTCAGGCAATATATGCCAAATAAGCCTGCAAAATATGGCATTAAAATATTTGCATTAGTCGATGCCAAGACTTTCTATGTGCTGAATTTAGAAGTGTATGTTGGATCCCAACCTGAAGGCCCCTTTCAAGTAAGCAACAAGCCATTTGATTTAGTTGTCAGACTTGTTCAACCAATAAGTAGAACAAACCGAAATGTTACGTTTGACAACTGGTTTACTAGCATACCTCTTATGAAGTATTTGCTAACTGAACACAGGTTAACCTCAGTTGGAACAATTCGCAAAAATAAGAAAGAGATACCAGCTGCTTTTTTGGTGTCTAAAAATAGGGAAAATAGCGAGCCGATTTTTGGGTTCCAGAAGGATGTGTCCTTGGTTTCACTCGTTCCAAAGAAAAACAAAATTGTCTTAGTGGCTTCTACACTCCACCATGATGATACATTCGATGCAGATACAAGAAAACCTGAAATCATACATTTTTATAATCAGACAAAATGTGGTGTCGACGTGGTTGATGAAATGTCTGCATTGTATAACGTTTCCCGTAATAGCAAGAGGTGGCTTCTTACAATTTTTTTTTCTTTATTGAATAATGCCGGTATAAATAGTTATGTCGTGTACACTCATAACAATCCGACGGAAAAACTTAAGCGACGAAATTTTCTGAAGCAACTTGGTTTAGCGCTCATAAAACCGCATTCGGTGAAACGAAGTGATAACCTTCGTGTATTGACTGACATAAGAAGTAAGTTGAAAAGAAACTTGGAAAATGCAGAAAATGCTGAAGAACCTCCAAAAAAAGTGCAGAAGAAGACTTCTAGATGCGGTGTTTGCCCACGTGGAAAAGACAGAAAGTGCCAAAAGAAATGTACCAAATGTCAGACTTTTTTATGTTTAGAACACTCCATTATTCTTTGCGCGAAATGCGCTGATTTGTCCTAATAAATTTGTTTTTAAAATTTTTTTTTTTGCACTCTGTTGCATTGTTTTTGTGTTACGATCTTCCTTGCAGTTTTAAATTGTCTAAATAAAGTATAATTATACATTATTTGGAGTGTATTATTATTATTGTAGAATTTTTTTGAATGACGACAAAAAGTTTAAGCTATGTAGATGTATTGCACATAAAATAAAAATATGTGTGTAACAAAACACAATGCATTTGAATCACGTTTATTTGGAGATAAAAGACTCTAAATATGATTAAGTTATTAGGAATTTATCTTTAAAAAAAAACATTTTTTTTTTAAATTGATAAAAAACATTGTGAAAGTGTGGGTGACTTTCACCCCATCACACAGAAAATGTTACAAAACTCCACCACACAGTCGCCGGGTTAATGNGAAACCTGTAGCCTCAGCTTGACAAGTGGGACCCACAGGTAGGACTTTTTTGCCTGCCCCACCGTCTCATCACCTGTCCACTCTCTGCCTCTGACCCTCCTCGAACCTACTGGACGCTCTAATGAACGCCAGGATTTTGGTTCATGGAAGGTCCTTCATCTCAACTCCTTGCAGCTCTTCAGCACCAAAGACTTTATGTCTTAACTTCACAAAGGCTGCACAGTGTTCCAAAAGGTGGACAGGGGTGTCCTCCCCTACTCCACATTCCGGGCATAAAGGGCTTTCAATTCCTATTAAACTGAAATGCCTCCTAAGTCTGCAATGGCCTGTCAGAATCCTCACCATTTGGTTCTTCGACAGAGGCTCAGCAGCCATCTCGTCTTAGGTTTGCTAGGTCCATATATAAAACCATAGGCCTGTCTTCATCCTCTGGTTGTCCTCCAGTTTTTTTTTCTCGCTTCATCGCTTCCTCCACCTCTGATATCTGCACCCCTCTTGCCGTAATAATTGCTTGCTTGTTTTACTATTTCGCACCGTAACCGCTTGTCACCCTCTAATCCTAGTTTTATGGTAGCGGTACAGGTTTGTATATACTATATAGGTAACTTTTAATAAATATAAATAGTTATCGGTATGACTTTTATTCATATGTGAAGTCTAACTCTCTAGAACCCTGGACATACCGCGTATTCACTGTGGCTGCCTGAGTGGTGGTGTTTCTGCACTGTAAAAACAGGAACTGGCGTCCGAGGTAACCACCGCCTCCAGACGTCATAGTGACCGACGAATTTCGTCGACGACAACCAAAGGAAGTGATAACGTTACAAAATGTTGCACTTGTTAAATTTCAGTACTCCATATATAAAAAAAGAGGATTCAGACTTCTGGTTTATTCATACATTTTGGCCTAAAATGATCCAAACAATGCGCTTCTGAAGTTATGACATGCCTCTAAGAAACACTCTGTATGTTACAGAATAGTATCTCCATATACAAATTCAACTTCAAAATTAGTGAGCGATTTCAATTTGATCTTTTTTTAAAACTTTCGTCATCTACAGTGAACGCCCTATTACAATATCCCAGTATTAAAGTAACAACTAATAACATTACGGAAAAGTTTGAAAATAGTTAAAAAGGCCTGAAATTTACAATGATTGATTACCTAATATTTTAATTAGGTTCTTGTAATTAACCTACTGCATTTAAAACTAGCTCTATCTTAATTTCACCTTGTATGCTATTTACCTAAGTAACTAGATATACTAAAGTAGTTTAGATACATTAAAGCAATTTCTAAAATAATGAATAGTAATCAATTTACGATATTATTTATATTATCCATAGGTAATGTAATCAATATATTTGAACATTTAAGTTTATACTCTATAAGAACACAGGAAAGACATAAAAATACGTATCGAATATTTTGTTACACATAACTGTTTCCACTTCCAATTTTAAAACACATACAAGTTAAACAAACAAAAATAAATAGAAAGCTGAGAAACTCTTTGTTTCAGATAACTTTTAAAGTTTATTACAGTGAATTATTTTATGTAGGTATTTTCATATCACATCACACCATTTACCACCTGCTATTTTCTGGGAGAATAAGTAATATTATGTTTTCAATGCGACATTTACTAATAACCCAGGGAAAGTAGCTCATGAAATAGGGGTAAGCTTACAACAATTCCCATAAAGCTGAAAATTGGTACGAATGTTGGGAACGCCATTATAAATGAAATGTGAAAGTCCCCATCGATCCCACATCTGCAAAAAAAAGTATTCAAGGTCAAAGTTCGTAAATATGGTTTTTTTGCATTTTTCAGCCAAATGGTAAGTTTTATCTTAAAAAAAGGTCCAACAAAAATTGTAGCCTGCAATTATCTATAAAAATTGTTCTTACATCTTTGTTCCTAAGAATCACCATTTTTGAGATATAGCGATTCAAAAAGTTGAAAAGGATGTGTTCTCCATAATATGCACACGTTTCCACGCCACCTGTGAGGTAGTGTACTTGGTGCGTTTTTTTTTAAGTTGTTTCCCTGGTACGTCTATTCGACGATCTATTGTGGTCCTGTTTAATTAAATAATATTGTATTAAATAAAAAATTGTGCTATTGGAAATGATGAAACGGGTGTGAATTATGAGTAATTGGGGAAAACCTGGGAAGGCTCAACAGCGATCGAAAATATATTCATCTAAAAGTCTGCCTTTTCAAAATGCCAAAGTCACATACTATTTTTACACAATAACTGGCTGCGATACGACATCAGCAATTTTCACGAGGGGTCAAACAGTTTTTACATTTTTTGAAAACAAGATTTAGTAAATTATGCTAAAGTTTTTAAAGAGAGTAACTGTACTCCTCAAGTTGTAATCACCAACGGAACTCGCTTCCTTCATTCTGTATATGGAGCGCCAAAAAAAAAAAAAATACCTGCTTAGATAAGTTTGGATACTTACCTTTTGTAAGAAATACTCGTAACAATAAACGAGTGCAGTTAGCTTGTCTTCCCATAACATCTGTTTCTGCTCATCAACATCTATTTCGGCTTGGTAATCAACTGAACCCAGAAGACTGGGGTTTTAAGTTAATTGACAATATATTGGAATCCAGACTTTACTGCCACCTGCACCGGAAAAACTCATCAATATAATTTTTTGCAATTGTGTAGTGCTAAGTGTGGCTGCAAAAAAGTTGGTTTGTTTTGTTTATTAGCATGTACCAGTTCAAGGCCAGTCGTGCTCCAATGTTGAATCACCATCAGAAGAGGATTCTTACGATATCAGCGAGGAGACATCTGATATACCGCTGTTAGAACAATTTACTTGTATCCAGCAGGAAGAAGAAGAAGAAGAAGGAAGAGAAGAAGAAGAAGAAGAAGGATACACTACACTTGAAGTTCCATTAGATAATTATCAATCAGACGAATAGTTTTCCCCAATTACTCATAATTCACACCGCTTCCATCATTTCCAATAGTACCATGTTTTATTTTATACAATATTATTTAATTAAACAGGACCACAACACATCGTGGAATAGGCCTACCGGGGATACCATGTTAAAAAAAACGCGCCAAGTACACCACTTCACAGGTGGCGTGGAAACGTATGAATATTATGGAAAACCCAACTTTTTCAACTTTTTGAATCCCCATATCTCAGAAATGGTGATTCTTAGGAAAAAAAGTGTAAGAACAATTTTTATAGAAAACACAGGTCAACAGGGGTCAAGAAGCAGACACACTAATATGCATTCCCAAAGTATTTTGATGCGCTGAATCCGAGTCTGGCCGCAGAATTGCTCTATCACGTCAGGTTTTTTAGATATCCTAACCTAAAAGTGCAAAAAACACAGTTTTTCGTCATATTTGAAGTTATGTAGTAATGTCATCTATCCTTTTTCAAAAAAAACTTTCGAATGCCGTTGAGTTTGCTCAAATATTTTTTTTTCGTTGAGACATTACATGTTGAAATTTCTAAGTTTATCTGTTTCTTAATATATGAAAATCTACTAAGGATCCCTTACACGTCAAACAGTTGATTGCAGTTCAGAAACTTCATACTCAGAAACCTTCAATACATACTAACTCAAACTCACAAACTCCAAATCCACAAACCCACAAACCCCAATCCCACAAAACCCGAACCTACAAACTCCAAGCTTACAAACCCCAAGCCCACCAACTCCAAACCCACAAACCGTATGGGTATGAAGTTTCTGAATTGCAATGGACTGCTTGATGTCTAAGGGATCCTTAGTAGATTTTCGCATATTAAGAAACTGAGAAACTTAAAAATTTCAACATGTGATATCTCAACGAAAAAGAAGAAGATATTTGAGCAAACTCAACGGCATTCGAAGAAGGGAGCCTTGCACTTTTAGCTTCAATGTATTAGGTTTTTGAAAAACAATAGATGGCATTACTACATATCCTCAAGTATGAGTAAAAACAGTTTTTTGCATTTTTAGGTTAGGATACCTCAAAAACCTGACGTGATAGAGCAATTCTGCTGCCAGATTCAGATTCAGCGCACCTAAATCCTTCGGAAATATATATTTAAGTTTCTGCTTTAAAAAAAAATTAAATTTTGTTTGTCTGTGATAATTGTATGATCTTCAATTTTTGTCTGATCTATTTTTATGATAAAACTTACCGTTTGGATCTTAGATATGCAGTCTTCAAATATGTACGAAACTCTGCAAAACCAGATTAAAGTTGGAGATACGAACCATATAACAAGACAACACCTGAAATAAAAGTTCATAGTTTCATAAAAAGTCTCCCAGCGGTACCATTGCCGCTATTATAGTGTTAGAAAGCACATCCCAACAGAATTTTAAAATGTGATATATTTTTACGCTATCTGGAAGCTAAACAATCAAATCTCGTATCATCTTTAAAAATATTTAGAAAAATATTCCTAAATGATTTCAACTTGCGTTTTCATTTACCAAAAAAAAAAAGATAAATGTAAACTGTGTGAAAGTAGAAAGGATAGTTCTTTTATAGCAATGGCCTAAGGAATTATTTAAGAAACGTACAGAAATGAAAGAACGCACCAAAGAATTATTCTTAGAATACCTAAAAAGGTACTTGTCTGACAGTAACTTCCTTTGTCTTCCTATATATAAAATCAGCAAGTAGTGACAATTTTATGGATTTGAGGACGAGCAAAAATTTTTATAAAGCATTACATTTTCTCTAAATTTACAAATAAATAGCTTTTCCTCTTAGGGACACAACTGTGGACACATACATGTTTGCTTTCTTCCATCACTTCGCATATAGAAAGTCTTCGCTACTTTTTTACAGAACATTATTTCTAAAAATTTTTAATTCGCTGAAAGTCAAAATGTGAAATTAATTATGCAAATTTTCCTTTAGAAACTATTTTACTTAGTCAACTAAATTGTAACTGCCATTACAGAAATGAAGGAAATCCAGAAAATCTCACCCACGGTCAAATTCGAATTATGAGGTCTCTATCCACCACCTCTGGATCTCACGAGCATTACGAACTAGTGAAACTGGATCTTGGCAAAATTAATAAATTAATTTGATTAGTTGGGAGAAAGCGTAAAATTTAAATTGTCTTTTGTGTGAAACTGAAACAAACTTAGTTTAATTAGTTTGCGGAATTTCTGAGTTGGTCTATTTTGAGGATTGTCCCACAATATTAAACATAATTCGTACCACATTTAAACAACTATTCCAACAACAAATCGAGAAAATTATCACATATAACTACGCCAGTAAATTATCACATTTCAGAGAAAAAAGACGCCGATACCGCCTGATAAAACATCATTTCATATTACAGGCTTGATCCTTTTGTCTTCAAATCCAGATGTGCCATAAATAACTTCATCAAAATTCTTTACTGCAGCGAATAGCATCGTTATGAATTTATATGACAACCATATCGTTTCTCAATTCTCAGGCTTTTAAGATCAAAAATAAAGAAACTTCAGCTATCGTCTCTCATCGGCAGGGCTTCTAATGTGCCATAAACCTAAACTTTGAAGCTTTCAATGATATTGCAACGCGCGCAGTGTTGTGAATAAAAAGTGTAGACAGCCACTTTGGGATCATCGAACAGCAGATATAAGGTCGGTAGATACAGAACTCATAATAAATAAATAGACAGTACATTATTTCAAACGCATTAGGCTAATTCAAATTAATTCCAAATCGTCAAAGTTTTCATAACTTCTCGTCGATGCCAACAATTACACAGCCCTACAAAAGAATGTGGGGGGGGGGGTTTGGTCTGAAAGACAAGACCATGGTATCTATATATTTTTGGGATCGCTGAATTCGAATTCGGTGCCCGTTTCACCCGATCAGGTCTGGGTTAAGGTCAGTTCAAGGTCAAATAATCTATTTCCAACAAAGTAAAACAATATATTTTAGTTATTTTTGGGGCCGCTGAATCCGAATCCGGTATCTGTTTGACCCGACCAGGTCTGTTAAATACTCTCAAGTTCTAAACTCAAAACACTCAAGCATTTATGCGAATTAAAATTTGAATAACAAATAAAATTAAGGAAAGAGAGCTTCAACTCTGAGTCCGTGACTGTCGAGTTAACTGTTTAACATGATAAAATTCTAGTAGTTATCAACAAGCCTAATTAAGTAAACTTGTGAAGAGTGAAAGCTTCTTACTTTCGGGACAGAGATAAAGAATTTCATGAATATTTCTCTAAAGATGATGAATTATGTTGAGTTTACTGCAATGATATCGTTGGATGAGTCATTTCAAACATGGATGTGGAGTGGAGGCTGTTTATTGATTTGTCAAAGAGAAGCATGAACCCTGTCCTACTGTACAGGGTGTCCCGAAATTCATGCAACAAAATTTGGTCATAAATTATTAAAACAAATTTAGGGGACCCGTATTTTTCCTTTTTGCCAACTGGCCCCCTGTTTCGGAGTTACAGCCCCCTGAATTCTGCCCCTAAGAAGTTTTTTTTATTTCTCAAAATCATGTTGTACGAGAATCACTAATTTTGGTACACAGGGGTTTTATGACATGTGGAATCCCGCAGTGCTACGCTTTTTGGCGAGAAACCCCCTTAAGACACTTTTTCATGGCCCCCCTTGTCTTTGGAACCAGAAAAATTTGGTCGCAAATTTGATTTTTTTTTTTAATTATTAGTTAGCTAGAAAGCCAATGAATTTAGAAACTTTTTTGTCCCTTGATATTCGTTTCGTAAAACGCAATGTTTTTGAGTAAAATGGCGAATCACGATATGCATTCGATCACATTTTAACATTTTTCTCGAAAACATTGCGTTTTACGAAAAAAGTATAAAGTGACAAAAAGTTTCTAAATTTAATGGATTTCTAGTGAACTGATAATTTTTAAGAAATTTAAATGTGCGACCAAATTTTTTTGTCTCCAAAGACAAGGGGGCCCACGAAAAAGTGTCTTAAGGTGGTTCCCCGCCAAAAAACGTAGCACCATTAGATTCCACGTGTCATAAAACCCCTGTCTACCAAATTTGGTGATTTTCGTACAACAGGGTTCTGAGATATAAAAAAAGATTATTCTTAGGGGCGGATTTCAGGGGGCTGTAACTCCGAAAGAGAGGGCCACGTGGCAAAAATAAAAAATACGGGCCTCTAAATCTGTCTTAAGAATCTGTGACCAAATTTTGTTGCATGAATTTCGGAACACCCTGCATAATACAAAATAAATGTTTATGCAGCCATACCTGTAGCACATTCGATGATATTGAAAGAAGACTACTGTAATATGCAGATAGTCTTAGTTAGGATCAAATATGAACAACAAAAATGACAATTTGTGGGGATCGTAAAATCATCACAATAATACTCGACCATCAATCGGGATTCACAGAAATTATTTGCCTTTTATGTGAATGGGATAGTCGGGATCGACATTGTGTGAAGAGCGTCTGCCCTCCTAGAAAAACCTTCGATACTGGGTTTAAGTAAGAATAAATGAGCTACTTGTTGATACATCAAAAATCCTTATTCCACCTCTGCACATCAAATTGGGACTCATCAAACAATTAGTCGAGGAAATAAAACACTAAACCTCCGAAATTTTTCGATCAAGTCGTATCAAGATGGAGTTTTTTGCATTCGGTTTCTAAAATTATGTGAAAAAAATTTATCAACTTTGTATTATGTTTTTCGGCCAAATTGCATTTGTGTAGTGCAAAATGCATCCGGAAAAAATTATTTTTTAAAGTCACTTCATAACTCGTTTAATAATGCCTGGAATGGACTAAAATCAGTGTCCTGGGGGTTTTCGAGGACGCTGATCCCGAATATGACCATCACCTGGGGCTTAGGATTGATGATGAACGTCATCTCCGAGGCTTCTCCTGAATTTTACTCTTAAATGCAATGAAACTTGACACCCGGGGGTTTTTCGTGTCGTTGATTCCGGGAGTTTTCCTGTAAAATTCGCGTAAACGAGCCGAAAATCGCATCAGGGCATTTTTCGGGGTGCTCTTCTCGAATCTGGCGTCACCTGGTGCACCGGAACCTGGACCTTGAAATCGGCGTCATCGCCAGAAAAATCAATAAACAGTGAATTTTCTGAAAAACTGTTCTCAATCGACACGAACTCACTGTGTAAATCAATGTACACGAAGCATTAACAGACACATTGATTTAAAGCTTCCTTAATTAGGGTTATTGATACCAGAATGTTGTCATGTCAAAACCGTTAAATCGACAGTCACTTACTCAGAGTTAAATCTTTCTGTGTTCTTCTTATTTGTGAATCAAATTTTAATACACATAAATGCTTAACTGGAGTGTTTTGAGTTTAGAACTTAGGAGTATTTAGCGGACTTGACTGGGCCAAACAGTCGCCGGATTCGCATCCAAAAACTTATAGATATATTGGTTTACTTTGTTGGTAATTGATACTCTATATTTGACCTTGAACTGTCCTTAACCCAGAGCTAATCGGATCAAACGAACACCGGATTCGGATTCAGCGACCGCAAAAATATATAGATACCTTGTCGTTCGGACCTCCCAATTTTATTGTGGGGCTGTGTTTTTATCTAAAATAAAAACTTTATCTTTATTTGCAGGCGTCCGTAGCAATTTGTTGTCAGTAGTTGAACTATTTCCGGGCTAGTTGTTCAGCAAAATAATTATTTATATTGTCTGCAATTATTTATTTGTGGCATTTTCAGTTACTTACATTGTTTTATTTAATTGGTCATTTCTGCTACGCTGAAAAGAAAACATTTTTTTGCCAAATATCTCACACAGAGGAAGCATATAATTCTTCACAACACGTAAAGCAAAATCTGCGAAATATATATTGTAATCAGATAGTCAATTATTTTATTCAGTTTCTTAGAAGCATCGACCCCGTTCGCGTGCAAAATTGTATGTATACACCAATTACCGACTGGAGACATCACGAATTTATGTAACGAAGTTGAATAAACCAGATCTTAGCTAAATAAGCTCATATAATGCCTACTTGGAGTATAAATTGGTGTTACTAATTCCTCACTACCGACTTCCATGAACACGTCTTAAACCGGTATGAATAAACTAAACAAAATAAGTAGTAAGTAAACTTATCTAGTAAAAGTTCGTACCATTTATATATATATATATTCTATAAAGATGATAAATTAAAATATACATAGATTTATTATAACATGATAATTTTAATACCTATGTCTGGTTACAAAATCCGATTTTTTTGGTTGAAATTCAGAGTTAACATACGGTCTCACAAATCCGATAGTTCGAAAATTGGTGTTATCCATCAAACAAATCTTTGACGGGAGCGCATGCGCTCATATATTCATGTTTTTAGGTGATCTATACTGAAAGAAATGGGCTTATTAAAATTCTCTAGAATAATGGGTTTAGAGCATATTAAAACTTTTATTAGGTGTTTTATGTAGGTGTTATAGGCTTTATGTTCCATTTGTATAGTAGGGAAGATTTGTTATATAAAGACTAATATCCGAATCTGTATGTATTAACAGCTGTATTAACAGAATAATTCTTTCTCATAATGATTATTCCATTTTTAAAGTGTAAAACGCGTCTTATAATGGTTAAGTGAACATCACCTCTATGTGCATAATTTATGATCATAGAATTTCCACCAGTACGCTGTTCATAGACTATTACGCTTCTACTTGGATGAGGATTGACAGTGTGAGCACATGGGAAATATGGTGATACCACGTTGTGTGATGTGGAAAGTTATGTAAGTATCTAACTGTTTATAGTTTGAAATTGTCTTTTTTTATATTTAAATCTTGTCTAAATTATAAAAATTATAATATTGTGGGACCTATTAGAAATAGCTGATGGTAAGCTTTACATGAGATGGAGGAACAGAGACCTAACGGTGACAAAGAAGAGCACGGCTAAAGTCGATCAACCAGAGGAAGAAAAGAAAGTCAACCTTTCAGGTCGAAGAAAATTCCCATGTAATATAATATAAGAAGATATCAGGGGTGCATGGCTATTAAGCTGGACAGTTTTGGGAGCGATTTGTCATCACTTTCAATACTGAAATGTTTGTTATACTCGTATGTAAAAGGATTAGTGAAGGGGTTGATTTTATTAATTTTATTTTGCCTAGTCAGAAATGTCTCACACTGAGATAATAGAATCATAATCATACTAGCATTACACATTTAGAAAAACATTTAGAAAAACTATGTTTTCGTGATCAAAACTACTCATACTTAAAAAGTCGTTATCTGACCAAATTTAAATGCAATATGATGTGTTTTCACGGGCCCATATGAAACCATAATATTTTTTTGTGACTCTCTATCAGTCATTATTACAAAATTAAAAGATCTACAACCAAAACGTGCAGTAATCATGAAAAAGTCTACATAGAAAAAGTCACGTATTTGTCAATTTGAAATTTCGGTCTGTAACGCTGATGTTAACCTAAGCATTCATGTTTTCTCTGAAAGGTTAAGTAACCATCATGTTTAAATTTGTAACACCTATTCAGGGACAACCTGTATAAAGCAAATAAATTTAGAACGATGTGTTTTCTAAATACTAATTTTGTATTAAAAATGCTTTGTAGAAATTTTTTTTTTTTTTTCAGTAAACAAATGTATCTACAGAAACAAAAAAATTATAGTCCGTACGATATTTGTTGCGATAGAATTCCAAGAGAAGACTAATCGTAAGCCAATAAAGTTCTGTTATCGGAACTACTGTACAATTTACAGCGGGAGAGGCGTGCGCTGAAATTTTCCGTCAGTGTCTTTCTACCTCGGGTGTCGAATGCAGTTAATTCTAAGAAAGCGGCGCAGGAATCTCCTAGGAATTATATCTCTACAAATATCGTACGGACAGCAATATTTGTATTATATTGCATTCAAAATATGTACACTACTCTACAATACATATCTTGTAAAATAAAAGTACTTACGTCTGATTGCTGAACACTGTTTACAACATACAACTTCTTAGTTCTTTATGTTTTCTTACCTGAAAACAAAGGACAGTTGTTTAGGTTGTTTCTCTTCTTTTAAGTATTCTCTAGTTTACTTAAAAACAACTGGTTTGAAGGTTTAGAGACAGGTTAAATGATGAATGAAAATAGGTACTTAAACCAGAGACCCAAGAAACACAAATTGCAATGATTATTATTATCTATTACTTTTCAAATTAACCTTTCTATAACATTATTAGAATACAAAAATTACAATATTCTGCACCAAACAAACTTATGACACATATTAAATGAACGTAGTTATAAAATAGTACCTACACCTCATCACTAGTGTACAAACGAATATATTTACATACATTTTTATATAATTGCCAACTTCGTAAAATAAATTTAAAACTATTTTTGCCATGGCATGTATTTCAAAATTGTACCTTTGGAATATTTAAACCATTTGCGACATCTGACGCGAAAGATATAGAATTATGTCAATGCCGGAAATTAAGAATCACCTTGTAGTTCGAAAATGACAAACCCATATAAAAATACCACCCTGTACATATTTACACCACCTGCCTTCACAATCACAAAAGAACTCTGAAAACGCTACAGCCACCTCAACAGCACGCTCTTATCGACATAGCATTCTACAAAGTCATTATACATTTTTTGCCTTTGAACAACATATATTGATTTGCAGCCCCCGCATATAAATTATCCTATCTGCTCTATGTACCTTGAAAAACTTAGTTTTCACTTAAACATGACAAAATCTTATAAAACCTATCTATTTGACGCAGAAATGTTCAATCTACACAACCCAAATCACCCCAATCGGGCCATCCCTGCGCCCAGCGGTAGCGACCG
This sequence comes from Anoplophora glabripennis, assembly GCF_000390285.2. NCBI lineage: Eukaryota > Metazoa > Arthropoda > Insecta > Coleoptera > Cerambycidae > Anoplophora > Anoplophora glabripennis. Next base: position 507,946 of record NW_019416425.1, on the reverse strand, counting down.
GACATTTGTTACACTTTCGAAGTTTATACCCCCTATACATTATTAGATTCTGCTTAGTTTCCTAACATCTATAGTTACACTATCTGTTTATTAAACATTTCCATTGCTAAAGTATAACATTTCTTTGACCTAATCTCTTCAGTTTCATTGCAATTTTCAATATTTGATTTCATACCTTAAAAGTGCAAGTTCTTCGATTTAAACTTAATGAAGTAGAATAAAATACAAACATAACTTTTTCATATTACTTAAAGTACCCTGAGGAATTCAATTTCACTCTTAACAAAATCATCTGCAGGTATCTTGAAATAAATTACAGCAAAACTTTCTCCAGAAAATGTCAAAAGCGCAATTTTAGTAAACATTTTAAAGATGAAAGGATATAACTGCGTTTCAAATTATTGCAGATGTTTAGAGTCGTTTGAGAAAATTGATCAATTAAGGTTAGTTGTGGAGCTTATTAAAATGTTTAGAAGTAACAGGGAAATATAATCCTGTAAGGAAGAAAATTTAATGAGATAATAGTGCAACGTCGTCAAAAGAAGTTGATATCCAGCGGTCTGCCATTTCTGCTTTATACACCATCTAAGAGAGAACGATTTCTTTGAAGGGAGGTGATTATTTGAGACACAAAAGATCAAGTCTTTAAATAGCCGGGAAACATTCTTTTACGGACTATTGTTTACTTCTTTCCTGTTCCTTCTAAAATATCTGTGAGGTCAATATTCTCTTAAAGCTGTGCTCCTATCTATAAATGAAAGAGTAAATAAAAGTTCTCGAACAAGCAGATGATAGTATCCATCCTATAACTTGAGTATTGAGCCACTGATTCAGATGAAAGAGAATTCAGTTCTAAATGCAGTAGTTAAATAGGGTAGGGTAAAGAGAAAGTTTACGATTTATGTTTACTATTACTTTGTCAATGTACGATAAAAGTTTCAAGTATAAATAACGCGAACTCGGCGAATATTTACCTGAATTTAACTTTCGAACACAATACAGTTCAATACATTTACCTTCTTTTACCAAGTTTAACCTATCACCAATACGTTATTTTATCTGGAACAATGAACCAATTTAGCAAAATTTGTTGGAAAACTGAAAAATTTATTTAGTAATGTATAAATGAATTCTACATTTCTTAGCTGCTACAGGCTTTCACATTAAACGTCTCTTTTTCAACGTTATTGCTTCTAAATATTGCTTCAAGGGGATTTGAATAGTCTATCTAAATATACATACTTTTTGTTTTGGTAAAAGTTTATTCGAATATCGTCAATAATGTGTATTTGTAACTTGCGCAACAAAGAAAAAGTGAAAGGCAACTATTTTTAAACTTCATAAAGGAAATTCCTTAAAGTAGTAATGTCAATAAAGATCAGTAACAATATCAATGGTAGTAATACCAATGGCTATATCAATGATTATAAATGATTATAAGTATGATATCAATGGAGTATGGTATTAATGGTTAATATCAGTAGTAATATCAATGGAGTTCTTAATGGAGTTCATCATCGATATACATTTGTTACAGGAGGGGGAGCAGTTCTTTGCCTTCCTAGTACGAAAACTGCATAGTTCGGAAAATGCTAGCATGTCTCATTGGGCTGTAGTGTTCCAATTCATCAAAATGTATAACGATGTGTTACAAAAAGACATAACCGAAATCAGAGAGAAACTGCGAAAAATCTTACCTCAATATACGATGTTCAGCAGAATAGTAATGAAACTCACTACAAACTAAAACCGCTGCTGGCTATAGTCTCAGTACAAATTTTCATTTGCTACATTCCTAGGCGATTGTTGAGAGCATCTTCAGCATCTAAGTTTAGTTGGATGCGTTATGAAAGTAGACCAGCAAATTTTTTTGGCACAGTGTTGCTGGGAAATTTTACGTAAAGCTTGATTAATCCACTACTGTGACTTATGAGACATATTCCCTTATGTGACTAGCTACAAAGGACCAATGGAAATCATTTTCTATCTAGGACACAAGTGCTCAGATAAACAAAGACTTTTCAGAGCTTCGAGAAAATGCTTCCACGTTATCTCAAAACCTCAAGAGAAGGACGATTGACATCACAGGAGTCCTCCTGATTTACTCATTATTCTCCGTCTTTGAAGCTTAAGATTTTCCGATATAAGCTTTTGTTATATCTTATGAATTTTATAATTCTTCATGGTACACATAATCGCAGTAGCAGAAATGTCACTCATTTATTAATGAATTGCTTCAAAATGGTTGTAACAAATCTAAGAATACTCAGAAAGATAATAACAAAAACAAATTACCTATATTTTCTGTAAAATTGTCCTTTTCGCTCTTATTTGATCTTACAATAACAAATTCCACTTGGCAAAATAAAATGTTGGTAATCTGTAACGCTAAATGCATGTAGTATATATACAGAGTGTCCGGAAATTATGCGTCAAGACTTCTGGAGTTGATTCCTCACAAACAATTAGGGTCACAAAGTCCTATAACAATTTTTCGAAAACTCAATATTAACGGAGATACAGGGTGTCAAAAAAATATTTTTTTTTAGTTTTTCTTAGATAACTTTTTTATTTGTGATTTGATTTTTTCCAAGTCTTTCCTATGTATTACTAGTACCCTTGTAGATTTATGTTCCAAATATGATGCAAATATTCCAGTGCCAAAGGGCCTAACCTGACCTTAATCTTCGATCCCTGGCCCAAAACTTGTTTGTTTTCACCGCTTTATAAATTTGAACAGCACCATGTTAAAGAGTATCAAAAATTAATTTAAAAAGTATCTCTTGTTGCGATACAATAAAATGAACCGTTTATGAGAAAAACGACTTCAAACATTTTCATGCGTTAACGCTGCTTTAAACTGATTTTTAAGATTTACAAAGGAGGCTTTGAAAACAATAACTTAATGTTGCCTTAGATACTTTTGACAGATAATATTTATGTGAATTATTCTGTTGTGATCATTTGTGTGTAATAAGTATTGTGATTAAAACTGATAAAATAAATAATAATAATAATAACAATAATAATTATAATAAATATTCAAATGAGGAGCTGCGCGACATGCATTATTATTATGGCTTAGTTGCGGGAAATGCATCAAGAGCAAAACGTTTGTATGGAGATCCATTTCCAAATAGAAGAATTCCACGACCGCAGTTGTTCAGTACTGTCCACCAGAGATTAGGTGAGTTTGACTCTTTTAAGACGAGGCGGTTTGATGTCGGTCGCCCACGACGAACTCGAACTCATGGGGCTGAAGTTCGTATTTTGGATGTGGTTGATAATAATCCTGATATAAGCGTCAGGTTAATTGCATCGCAGGAAAATATTCCCAAAAGCTCAGTCCATGAAATTTTGCAGGAACAACTCTTCCATCCATTCCGCTATCAAAAGGTCCAAGCCCTACTCCCTAGATATCCGATTGCACGACTGAAATTTTGCAGGACAATTATAAATCTCCATGATGGCAACAGAAATTTCATCAATTCAATTCTTTTCATGGATGAAGCTGGATTCGGGCATGATCTACATAATAAACATTATTGGTGTGACGAGAATCCTCATTTACTGGTGGAACGTGGGTTCCAGAATAAATTTTCTGTGAATGTATGGGCTGGCATCGTGTGAGAATATTTAGTTGGGACACATTTCTTTCCCCAAAGGCTTGGTGGTGAGGTTTACTTACACTTTCTACAAAATTATCTGCCAGTTTTGTTGGAAAACTTTCCTATTGGAGTGCGACGTGCAATGTGGCTACTGCATGACGGTGCACCCCCTCATTACAGTTTAACGGTGAAAGAGCACCTCAATTAAATTTTCCCTGAGAGGTGGATAGGGCGTGGTGGATTCATAGAGTGGGCTGCCTGATCGCCCGACTTGAACCCGATCGACTTTTTCCTTTGGGGCTATGTTAAGTCACTGATATACAGAAGGCCTGTGAATAACGTGGAAGAGCTGAGGCAACGAATTATTGACAGTTTTGCAATAATAAGAGCAAAAGAGGGGTCGCAACTTTCTGAGAAGAATGAATTTGTGTGTCGAAATGGAAGGACAACATTTCGAGAACTTATTATAAAAGCATAGACTAAATAAAAATGTTACTCAATAATGTAGTTAGTGAATAAATTTTGTATTGATGAGTTGAAACTGTGAATATCAGTTTAAAACAGCGTTAACACATGGAAATGTTTGAAGTCGTTTTTCTCAGAAACGGTTCATTTTATTGTATCGCAACAAGAGATAGTGTTTTAAATAATTTTTGATACTCTTTAACATGGTGCTGTTGAAATTTATAAAGCGGTGAAAACAAAAAAGTTGTGGACCATGGATCGAAGATTAAGGTCAGGTTAGGCCGTTTGGCACTGGAGTATTTGCATCATTTGGAACATAAATCTACAAGGGCAATACATAGGAAAGACTTGGAAAAAATGAATTCATAAATTAAAAAGTTAACTAAGAAAAACTAAAAAAAAAATTTTTTTTGACACCTGTATCTCCGTTAATATTGAGTTTTCGAAAAATTGTTATAGGACTTTGTGACCCTAATTTTTGTGAGGAATCACCTCCTGTAGTCTTGACGCATAATTTCCGGACACCCTGTATAAGTTAAGTGGTAAGCAATTTGCATCATACCTGTAATAATAAACGACTGGTTGCTGAGTTTGTAAACTATAAAGTTAAAGCTGGGTCTTTATACTCACGGCATGATTAATAAAATAAAAATCCTCTGACCAAGTAAGAACTTTATTTAGATATATGCAGAGTGCTTCAGACCACCCGTCCACCCCTTCTGAAATCTAGGGTATCTAATAAAATTAAAAATTCAATACCTCCTAATAGTGAATGGACTCAGCCGGATCGATTGGAGGTATTTTCAACTTCCGGCTACCACCGGAAGTCAGTTTTTTTTAATGGAATGGTATAAATTTTTTTATAGATCTGGATTCCACGTCGAAAACTAAGAAAGTTTTGTAATTTTTCTTTCTCAATCGTCGTTTTCCACCACAAAATGCCTTCCGAAATGTAAGAGTTCCTCTAAGAAGTGACACAAAGAAATGAAGCGCAGTACTGTACTACCAAGTAATCTAAATATGTACAATAATTTTTATATTTACTTTAATTTTGTGTATTATGTATTAGTTTGTGTATTTGTTTTTGTTATGTAGTATAGTATATAATTTTTGTAATCTTTAATGATTAAATATTCGTTTGGGCACCTTTTGTTGTGTAGAATGTAATTTGTGTGTGTTGAAATTAATTTTTATTGGATGCAGGTTCTCATGATAAAGTTAAGCAATAACAATGACAATTTTCATCAAATTATACTTTTATTACCTTGGTTTTGCTTATCTCTCCTCCGGTAGCTTTATCTTGCATAAACAATATTTACAGTGTACACTGTAATAAAACAGTGTAGATAGGAATGTTTAGTAATNCTCTTAGGATAAAGTTAAGCAATAACAATGACAATTTTCATCAAATTATACTTTTATTACCTTGATTTTGCTTATCTCTCCTCCGGTAGCTTTATCTTGCATAAACAATATTTACAGTGTACACTGTAATAAAACAGTGTAGATAGGAATGTTTAGTAATCAATGATACACTGTCTCTCAAAAACACTTATTATGAATACTAGCATGAGTTCTTATCTCAGAGAAGCGGTTCAATATTATTCAAATTTACTATCACTATAGATTTGAGTAGGAAGCAATGAATGAAGGCAAATTTTTAACGAATTTAACAATGTGACATTTATTAACTATTCATCTTTAAATTCCGAACAATATTTTAAGAAACACAGAAACTAGATATGTTATGGACTTTTACAAGAATAAATAACTGAAAAAAGAAATTTTCTTAACTCTACCTAATTTAATTTTGAAAATATTTGGTTAACCAATTATTATTGTTTTAAATGTATTACGAAACAAATTAACTTAAATTAAGAACACATATACTTAACTAATCCTTATCCTATGAAATGTTCTAAAATGTGATTTTAATTTCTATTCACTGATATTGTCTATGGTTTGAAATACAGTTTTTGATTTCACAAAATGTTTTTAATTCGAATTTGTAAACACTCTAATTTATGTTTTGGAGAGTATGCTTGGGCAACTGGACTTACATTTTCCGTTATCTCTACGTTGGAATGTCCAATATTAACTCTAACCTCGCTTTTTAGTCGTGGGTGAAACAGCTGTTCTCGTCTCTTGTGGATCGTTTTTTGTGAGTTGGTTGCGTCCTGGTTTTCTACGATGTTATTTGGGGAGCTACAGGATAGCATGCACCCCTAACCTGTGTCTGGGACCAACTAGTTTCTCCTCCAACTTGTTTACTTCGAAACGATGCTGCGTTGTTTTCCGTTAGAAGGTAAATTTTCTGATTTGTCATTTTTTATTGGTCACTTGTATCCATGAGATATTGTTTTCGTACTGCGCACTTTCTCTCCAACATATTGCGATGTGATTTTATTTTTAATAAATTACGGCGTAATTTGTATTTGTTATATATTACAAGAAATTTCTATATGGAATTCTGAATGACAATTTTTATAATAAACTTCTAGCCTATGTGTTTTTCTGATACTATAATATTTGAATTTTCTTTTATACTAATTTATTTAACGTTTATTTAATTGTAAAATTGTTAAATTGGCCTTTCTTGTGGCATTTTTCTTTTGCTTTCATGCTTCCACTTCGATCCTAAACTTTATCTTTTTGACATGCTTCTCTATTAAAATGTATTAGTTAAATTTTGAATGATAATATTTTAATTTTGATATGAAATAACTATGAAATGGGATTTTATTTTACTTTAAATGTAGTTTATGTCTTCATTATAGTCTACTTTATAATTTTATGAATTGCTGTTATACATTTAAAATTTTTCTCTCTACCATTACTCTGTGTCATGTCTTGAAATACAGTGTGTTCATTTCAGTACATTAATGAGGTTGCCTCCACTGTAAAAATTTATTAAATTCATGGCATTCGACTTTATCTGGAAGTGCAACTCCCGAGGTCGAAGTTGAGCAGTTAAACCACAAAGTATAAAATAAATATAATATAAAGCGATAATTGGCGATCGACTGAAAAAGGTCCGAAATAAATAAATAAAATTAAAAAAAATAAATTTTGGAAATAAGAGGTGTGTGACATCATAAAGTAAAAAATCTCCCCACACCCTTGGTTGTGATAGTCCATTCTGCGTTGAATGAAAATGGTTCGAAGTCCGTATGTCGAAAAACAAAAAAGTCAAAAATTGCAACAGCAGTAGCGAACGAATTGTCTTATATCTGTAAGGGATCATTGATTGATGATGATTGTTGTTTTCGTTCATTAAATTGTATTTAACCACCCCATGAGGTTCCAACAATTTTATGAAATAAAAAATTAAGGCACCCAGTATTTTTAAGGAAATTTTACACTGCTTATAACAAAAAGTTTACCTTATGGTTTTTTAAATTTATAGTCATATTTACCATTATTTATAACTCATAAATTAATATCAAATCGTTTCTTATCGAAAATAATTACACATTTTGTATATTATCCTCCAAAAGTACTCCTGCTTTATTTAAGATTTATAATACTCTAGAAAACGGTATAAGGAATCAAAAATGGTTTAAACAAGACATATTTTTTTAACAATTGAAAACATAAGAATTATAATGGTTTCTAATAGAGTCAGTCCTCTGAGAAAAATTTATATTAGGACGTTATTGTATATACAACAACTAAAATGATGAATACTACTACTACTACTACAAATTTCTTGCTCCCATTCAAATTCCCTTAAGAATCAAATACAAGGAACACTAATTTCTTTTCTTCTTTGTTACCACCAGATGTATCAAATATTAATCTGTTTCCTCCCATGTTTTTTTGTAGTAAAATAACAAGGCGAAAGGCGCAATATCTCGTTATATTTTTTACGCAACGTTTCCCATTCCTTGTCCCGATATATAAGTGGTGTGGGTAAAATAAGGTATAAATCAAAAACAGACACGTTTTATTATTGATTGGGATTTCAGCGCCGTATCTGGTAATTACAAAACGATTTATAATTCCATTTAATTAAAGGGAAATTGTAATAGATTTTCCTGCAGATTTTTTCGGAAGGAAGGAGTATATTGATTTATATTGGAAACGAGTACTGACGTCAAATGATTTCTTACCTTCTTCGTACTAGTAAAAACATAATGTATAAAAATATTGGAAACAGTTCATTACCGTTTTTAGTGAAAAGCTTTATATCAAAAATACAGAGGCACCTATAAATACGGTTATTATACTGATATGGACCTTGATAACATAAAACAATTCCAATTATAATAAAATTTTATTTACGCAAAATAGGAAATTTGTTGAAATTGATGAAAAAAACTTTTTTTGGAGGAAAATGCAATTGACTGAGGCAAATCGATTAAGTTTCTTTCTATCTTTAAATATTATCACATTCTGTCAGTTTGAAAAAACGTATATGGGAAAAAGGCAATATTTAAAAATATAAATTGATTGACTTTAGTAACTAGTTGGATTTTTGTGATACAGTTTTTTCAATTTCATCATTTTCATTTTAAAATGTAATTTTGCCTTATAAGACTACAATAACGTAACGAAAACTGAAAAATGATGTCCTAAAATATTATTGCGACATATCGCAGCTGCTGCTTTTTGTCAAACATATGAACAAAACTTCGACGACCCGTATCTAAATAAGACATAGACAAAAATTGTCTTATTTGCCAATGTTTCACCAATCCTTATTATTGACTAAAAAGTAACTCTGTAACCATCCACAGCAGATTTATTCTCTATTGATTGCTACAATATTTTATTACCATTCAATTGGTAAGCAGCAAGCTATTCTGTGGAATGAACCAGGAAGCAGCACTGCATGACGCATATCAATGAGTTTCCGTTAGTTCAAGCTTTAGGAAATTCAGTAAGAGTTTTGAAGTTGCTTAAATATTAAAATTTTATGAAGAGTTAATGTGCTAAAGTCACATAGATGATTCCTTGAGACATGTTTTCCAAATGCAGAACACAGTTTCATTAGTTTCCTCCTAATAACTGCTGATGGTTCCGTATACTTTTTTTCGAATTACACTGACGTTCGTTTGCAAAAGTAATACAACGAATTAAGAAGAGATTATGATGTAATACATTAAAACCTGGTGGTATTTTTATGAAGAGGAGAATATTAACAGATAGCTTTGTTCATTAGTTCCATAAAATACAGTTCTTTAAAGACTATGAGTATGTAGTAAGTAAGCGGTACACTAAAATGTTCATCTTAAAAAAATACAATAAAAACACTACCACAGAGAAAAATACAAATTATTGTAATAAATTTTATAATTTAATAATAATAATTTAGTAAAATATAAGAATTCCCTATAAAGTAAGAAGTATATTTCTATATCTTTACGACATTCGTTTTATAATGTAATCATCTCAGCTGTTTCATCAACACCTGCATTCAAAAACTCTTTTAAGCAACAGGTTCGCCAGACGTAAACGTTTTTAAAGCGCCTTTAAATTTGATATGTAAATGTTTTGTAAACAAAATTTACATCTCTAAATATATTTCTCACAAAAACTTGTCGCATACTGTTTTATTGATTGAGCGTCTCCAATTTTCCTTTTTACACTTTATTTTGTGTTTAGATCGAAACAAAAATTTTTTAAATTCATTTGTTTCCAACAAATATTTATTTTTTACTATTTAATCGTCGAAAATACAGCTAACGAAGCTTACAGTAAACAGTTTTTTATATTCGTATATTCGTATGATGAACCGTCATGAAACATGAACAAAGATATTTCTGAAAACTTCGGCATACTTTGAGGAAAAATCAATAAATATTTTGGTCAGAAGAATAAGCCCAAGAGGTAGCAGGCGGTCAGATCAATATTTTTTTGAAGAGAGCAATGTATAACAATTATCTCATATTGAAAGCTGTCACAACTAAGGGAATATTTAGAGGTTGTTGGAAAGAAGGACTATATCACTGGAGTGTGAATAATATCGAAGATGTGGAAAATATGTTTATAGTAAAGATACCGGCCACAAAATACAAGTACACTACGCTTTGTTGAATAAAGACCAGTATCGTAATCTTTATATAACAGCTGTATTAATAGAATAATTCGATTTCATGATGACTATGTTTCCGTTTTTAACATGTATATCGCGATTAATGGTTAAGTGATCGTTATCGCTCAGTACATAATCGGTTAAAATTTGCAACAGTCCGTTGTCGGCTATTACGCTTCTTCTAGTTGGATGATCATAGACAGTATAGACTTATGTTTTGTGGGATATGTGATTATACAGGGATGGCCAGAAGTACGGAATAAAATTCATATCTTTTGAATGAGTTATTTTTTTTTAAAACGCCGAAACACGTTAACTGATTTTTATTTTTTCCCATCTTTCGGTTATATAATAATTAATTTTTCTTCAACCCCCTAATCCCCAGCTACCCCTACTTTTTTTTCAAATGGAAACATAAGGCAT